>NC_090321.1:284129861-284435790 GCF_040869045.1 Eurosta solidaginis | reverse complement strand
GCTATTTAAAATTAACGATATCGGACAATAACCACGCCCACTTTTTCGATATCGAAAATTTCGAAAAATCGAAAAAGTGCGATAATTTCTTACCAAATACGGATAAAGCGATGAAACTTGGTAGGTGAGTTGAACTTATGACGCAGAATATAAAACTAGTAAAATTTTGGACAACGGGCGTGGCACCGCCCACTTTTAAAAGAAGGTAATTTAGAAGTTTTGCAAGCTGTAATTTGGCAGTCGTTGAAGATATTATGATGAAATTTGGCAGGAACGTTACACTTATCACTATATGCCTGTTTAATAAAAATTAGCAAAATCGGAGAACGACCACGCCCACTTTTTAAAAAATTTTTTTGTAAATTCAAATTTTAAAAGAAAAGTTAATATCTTTACAGTATATAAGTAAATTATGTCAACATTCAAATCCAGTAATGATGTGGTGCAACAAAATACAAAAATAAAAGAAAATTTCAAAATGGGCGTGGCTCCGCCCTTTTTCAATTAATTTGTCTAGGATACTTTTAATGCCATAAGTCGAACAAAAATTTACCAATCCTTGTGAAATTTGGTAGAGGCTTAGACTCTTGGACGATAACTGTTTTCTGTGAAAAAGGGCGAAATCGGTTGAAGCCACGCCCAGTTTTTATACACAGTCGACCGTCTGTAATTCCGCTCGGCCGTTAACACGATAACTTGAGCAAAAATCGATATATCTTTACTAAACTCAGTTGACGTACTTATCTGAACTCACTTTGTATTGGTGTAAAAAATGGCCGAAATCCGACTATGACCACGCCCACTTTTTCGATATCGAAAATTACGAAAAATGAAAAAAATGCCATAATTATATACCAAAAACGAAAAAAGGGATGAAACATGGTAATTGTATTGGTCTATTGACGCAAAATATAACTTTAGACAAAAACTTGCTAAAATGGGTGTGACACCTACCATATTAAGTAGAAGAAAATGAAAAAGTTTTGAAGGGCGATATCAAAAGCCCTTGGAATCTTGGAAGGAATACTGTTCGTGGTATTACATATATAAATAAATTAGCGGTACCCGACAGATGATGTTCTGGATCACCCTGGTCCACATTTTGGTCGATATCTCGAAAACGCCTTCACATATACAACTAAGGCCCACTCCATTTTAAAATACTCATTAACACCTTTCATTTGATACCCATATCGTACAAACAAATTCTAGAGTCGCCCCTGGTCCACCTTTATGGCGATATTTCGAAAAGGTGTCCACCTTAAGAACTAAGGCCCACGCCCTTCTAAAATACTCATTAACACCTTTTATTTGATACCCATATCGTACAAACAAATTCTAGAGTCACCCCTGGTCCACGTTTATGACGATATCTCGAAAAGGCATCCACCTATAGAACTAAGGCACACGCCCTTTTAAAATACTCATTAACACCTTTCATTTGATACCCATATCGTACAAACAAATTCTAGAGTCACCCCTGGTCCACCTTTATGGCAATATTTCGAAAAGGCGTCCACCTATAGAACTAAGGCGCACGAGCTTTTAAAATACTCATTAACACCTTTCATTTGGTACCCATATTGTACAAATGCATTCTAGAGTCAATCCTGGTCCACTTTTATAACGATATTCCGAAAAGGCGTCCACTCCCTTTCAAAATACTCATTAACACCTTTCATTTGATACCCATATTGTACAAACAAATTCTAGAGTCACCCCTGGTCCACGTTTATGGCGATATCTGGAAAAGGTGTCCACATATAGAACTAAGGCCCACTCCTTTTTAAAATACTTATTAACGCCTTTCATTTGATACCCATATCGTACAAACAAATTCTAGAGTCACCCCTGGTCCACCTTTATAACGATATTCCGAAAAGGCGTCCACCTATGGAACTAAGGCCCACTCCCTTTCAAAATACTCATTAACACCTTTCATTTGATACCCATATTGTACAAACGCATTCTAGAGTCACCCCTGGTCCACTTTTATAACGATATTCCGAAAAGGCGTCCACCTATAGAACTAAGGCCCACTCCGTTTTAAAACACTTACTAACACCTTTCGTTTGATACCCATATTGTACAAACGCATTCTAAAGTCAACCCTGGTCCACTTTTATAACGATATTCCGAAAAGGCGTCCACCTATAGAACTAAGGCCCACCCCCTTTCAAAATACTCATTAACACCTTTCATTTGATACCCATATAGTACAAACAAATTCTAGACTCACCCCTGGTCCACCTTTATGGCGATATCTCGAAAAGGCGTCCACATATAGAACTAAGGCCCACGCCCTCTTAAAATACTCATTAACACCTTTCATTTGATACCCATATTGTACAAACGCATTCTAGAGTCACCCCTGGTCCACTTTTATAACGATATTCCGAAAAGGCGTCCACCTATAGAACTAAGGCCCACTCCCTTTTAAAACACTTATTAACACCTTTCGTTTGATACCCATATTGTACAAACGCATTCTAAAGTCAACCCTGGTCCACTTTTATAACGATATTCCGAAAAGGCGTCCACCTATAGAACTAAGGCCCACTCCCTTTCAAAATACTCATTAACACCTTTCATTTGATACCCATATAGTACAAACAAATTCTAGAGTCACCCCTGGTCCACCTTTATGGCGATATCTCGAAAAGGCGTCCACCTATAGAACTAAGGCCCACGCCCTTTTAAAATACACATTAGCACCTTTCATTTGATACCCATATTGTACAAACGCATTCTAGAGTCACCCCTGGTCCACTTTTATAACGATATTCCGAAAAGGCGTCCACCTATAGAACTAAGGCCCACTCCGTTTTAAAACACTTATTAACACCTTTCGTTTGATACCCATATTGTACAAACGCATTCTAAAGTCAACCCTGGTCCACTTTTATAACGATATTCCGAAAAGGCGTCCACCTATAGAACTAAGGCCCACTCCCTTTCAAAATACTCATTAGCACCTTTCATTTGATACCCATATAGTACAAACGCATTCTAGAGTCACCCCTGGTCCACTTTTATAACGATATTCCGAAAAGGCGTCCACCTATAGAACTAAGGCCCACTCCCTTTCAAAATACTCATTAACACCTTTCATTTGATACCCATATAGTACAAACAAATTCTAGAGTCACCCCTGGTCCACCTTTATGGCGATATCTCGAAAAGGCGTCCACCTATAGAACTAAGGCCCACGCCCTTTTAAAATACACATTAGCACCTTTCATTTGATACCCATATTGTACAAACGCATTCTAGAGTCACCCCTGGTCCACTTTTATAACGATATTCCGAAAAGGCGTCCACCTATAGAACTAAGGCCCACTCCGTTTTAAAACACTTATTAACACCTTTCGTTTGATACCCATATTGTACAAACGCATTCTAAAGTCAACCCTGGTCCACTTTTATAACGATATTCCGAAAAGGCGTCCACCTATAGAACTAAGGCCCACTCCCTTTCAAAATACTCATTAACACCTTTCATTTGATACCCATATAGTACAAACAAATTCTAGACTCACCCCTGGTCCACCTTTATGGCGATATCTCGAAAAGGCGTCCACATATAGAACTAAGGCCCACGCCCTCTTAAAATACTCATTAACACCTTTCATTTGATACCCATATTGTACAAACGCATTCTAGAGTCACCCCTGGTCCACTTTTATAACGATATTCCGAAAAGGCGTCCACCTATAGAACTAAGGCCCACTCCCTTTTAAAACACTTATTAACACCTTTCGTTTGATACCCATATTGTACAAACGCATTCTAGAGTCACCCCTGGTCCACTTTTATAACGATATTCCGAAAAGGCGTCCACCTATAGAACTAAGGCCCACTCCGTTTTAAAACACTTATTAACACCTTTCGTTTGATACCCATATTGTACAAACGCATTCTAAAGTCAACCCTGGTCCACTTTTATAACGATATTCCGAAAAGGCGTCCACCTATAGAACTAAGGCCCACTCCCTTTCAAAATACTCATTAGCACCTTTCATTTGATACCCATATAGTACAAACAAATTCTAGAGTCACCCCTGGTCCACCTTTATGGCGATATTTCGAAAAGGCGTCCACCTATAGAACTAAGGACCACGCCCTTTTAAAAAACTCATTAACATCTTTCATTTGACACCCATATCGTACAAACAAATTCTAAGGTCACCCCTGGTCCACCTTTATGGCGATATCTCGAAAAGGCGTCCACCTATAGAACTAAGGCCCACGCCCTTTTAAAATACACATTAACACCTTTCATTTGATACCCATATTGTACAAACGCATTCTAGAGTCACCCCTGGTCCACTTTTATAACGATATTCTGAAAAGGCGTCCACCTATAGAACTAAGGCCCACTCCGTTTTAAAACACTTATTAACACCTTTCGTTTGATACCCATATTGTACAAACAAATTCTAGACTCACCCCAGGTCCACCTTTATGGCGATATCTCGAAAAGGCGTCCACATATAGAACTAAGGCCCACGCCCTCTTAAAATACTCATTAACACCTTTCATTTGATACCCATATCGTACAAACAAATTCTAGAGTCACCCCTGATCCATCTTTATGGCGATATCTCGAAACGGCGTCCATCTATAGAACTTTGGCCCACGCCCTTTTAAAATACTCATTAATACCTTTCATTTGATACCCATATCGTACAAAATAAATTCTAGAGTCACCCCTGGTCCACCTTTATGGCGATATCTCGAAAAGGCGTCCACCTATAGAACTTAGGCCCACTCCCTTTTAAAATTATCATTAACACATTTCATTTGATACCCATATCGTACAAACAAATTCCAGAGTCAGGCCTGGTCCACCTTTATGGCGATATCCCTAAATGGCGTCCATCTATAGAACTATGGTCCACTTCCTCTTAAAATACTCTTTAATACCTTCCATTTGATACACATGTCATACAAACACATTCCAGGGTTACCCTAGGTTCTGTTTACAACATGGTGATTTTCCCTTACTTTGTCTCCACAGCTCTCAACTGAGTATAATAACTTGTACTTTGGTCCGGCAAGAACAATGAAGTTAAATACTCCATCTAAGCTCAATTGAGCAAACTTTGTACGTTTTTATGTATGTAAATAAAATTTTATGTCCGGATGAAGGCAATAACCTCACAAAGTCATCATAACCTTTAGAAAATGCATCCTCTTTCGCAAACAAATCAATCGCAATTTAGTAACTAGTCAGCGAAAAGAGATCACTTGATCGACAGCAGATCAGGGGGTGCTTATTGCGTTAAAATTTCTATTTATGTCACTGATTGAATCAATCAACAATATCATGCATTTTGAATTGTACTTACGCATTTCTATAAATATATGTATGTATGTACCCTACAATTAACCAAGAACTAGTCCAAAAAATACCAAACATAGACCATTTAATATTCAGCGTGTTGACTAGTACTGGTGTGCAAAGTGTTTATTTTGCTGTTTCTTGGCCAGTAACTCATACTCATCACCTCTCCCATGTGATCACAGATTCGTTTTCTTAACAATTTATGCAGTGGTTAACAAATATTGAGTAAGTTAACTATTACTTAGCCTAGAGATTGATAAAATCTTACAGATTCATTGCTCAATATTATGTGAAGTTGATCGAAACACAGATGTTCATGTAGATCTGTATGTATCAGCAACGAGTTAACCAAATTAGCATATTAAGTTTCAACATATTCTTAGTTCAAATTTAATTATAACTGATTGTTGAATATGTTGTCAGAGCGGACGGCATTTCGAACAACGCAAGATCATACTCGAGTCACAAAGAGACAATCGCAGTTTATTGGGCATTCAAAAGCACATATTCTTTTTAACTTTAATGCTTACGACTTGTTCAAGGAAAAATTTCTCGCCAGCCTCGGCTTCTCGGGAGATTCTCGAATCTCGAAGCAGTCGTAAGCTCGCGAGCTTCTCGACATTTAATCGATGCACTGGCAGTTGTAATAGAATACGAGATCTTCTGGACCACAAATAAAACACACCGGAATACCGCTACTACGAACATGGTGTTATACAAGCTTATACTTAAGATTTTTTTTTATATGCTCCAGAAAAATCATAAGCTCTATATAAAACAGCCGATTAATCGATTTAATCGAATGTCGAGAAGCTCGCGAGCCTTACTAGCCTTACGAGTCATTCGAGATTCGAGAATCTCGGGAGAAGGCGAGACTCGCGAGAAGTATCTTCTCGAACAAGTGCGAGAAATCGTAAGATCTAATAGCAATCAAGTGTCAATTACGAGTATTCGAAGTAGTTAAATATGTGGCTAGGTTATGATAACGATGCCACAAATGTAGTTTATTAGATTATTTATACAATTTTGTAAAAAAAATCTGAGGACTGCAGAAGAAACTTTAACGAAGAAGGTTTTATTAGAAGGGTTTTATATAGTCGTGTAGTTTTCCTTTAGGCTTAAAACCTAAAGAAAATAGCACAACAAACCGTTCAGGCCAAATTATCTGTAGTACAGGCATTCCATGAAAAATCGTAAAGAAATAGATTTTGGCCGATTTTCGAATTGCTCTCCTTATTAAAATTCAATGCCAATGTATTTTTAATATAACACATCTAAATTTTTAGAGGAAGGAGAAAATTTAATAAAAAAAACTGTAAAAAAAAATGTGTTAAAAAAATAGGATAGAAAAAAATGTGAAAACCTCGTACCAACCAACTTTAGGTTCGCCAAAAACTATTCTCTTAATTGCTGAATATTATATAGCTGAGATAATTCAGAGTGTTCATTTCTGAGAAAAGAATAAGCCAGAGTCTAGAATATGCAAATTTCATGTTATAAAAGCAAGGGAGAATAAAGTTACATGACTTTGCAACGCATTCGGTAACCACAGCATCCATTTTTTTGTTATAGTAAATGAATAAATCAAAATTTCAAAAACTGAATTCCTTACGTGCCCCGTATATACACGAAGGTCCCGTACAATCAATTTAATTAAACGGTTTTATTTAGGTTGACTTGACAGCGCGAATTTTGTAATTAAAATTTAAGTAACTTCCTGATAAGCTACAAGCTTGTAACTTGGAATATAGTTCAGAACCCGATGACAATGCAATAATAAGAAAAAAATCGCCGCTAGGTGGCGCAAGGATCAAGATATTCACAAAAATCGTATTTGCGGTCCGATTTGGCTCATATTTGGAAATCATATTTGGCATACAGAAATAGAAACCGCTTTAGTAAAAGAAGAAGTGACGTCAGAATACTTTGGAGCACATAAATTCAAATTTTGCTAATGAAATTTCAGTATTAAAATTCAAGTCCCGTTAGAAGTGCCGTCAAAATACTTTGGAGCACATAAGTTCAAATTTTGTTAGTGAAATTTCATTATAATACTAAAAAAATAAAATGTTTAAGTTAAACGGTTTTATTGAAAATAATACTTACATTAAGTAGTAATAATACTAAAAGATAGAAAATAATTAGGTAGGGCCTATGTACTAGTCATCACACTCCTCATCAATCTAGGGCGTTGATCAGACAGTTAAATAAAAGCGTTGGGCGCGAGAAAAATTCCTAAAAATGTGAGGCGTAGCATAACCTGATTAAGGTTCAGTTGGTCTTACTTATGACTATCAATAGAAATTTGACGCGTCCAACGCTTTTATTTGTCTGATCAACGCCCTAGATTGATGAGGAGTGTGATGACTAGTACCTAGGACCTAACTAATTATTTTCTATCTTTTAGTATTATTACTACTTAATGTAGGTATTGTTTTCAATAAAACCGTTTAACTTAAACAGTTTTTTTTATTATTTTATTTTTATATTTAAATTTTTTTTTTTTGTACATATTCATTTGAAATTTTTTCTTATTTTAACAAACTTTAATATAAATACTCTCAAATGTATTTTTTGTATTTTCAAATGTTATTAGTTTCCCCGAAATTTTACCTTATTCACTGTGAATAAGAATCAGATGATAATTTAGATTTTTTTTTTTCACCACATACATAAATATTTCAAAAGAGGGTTTTTATTTTTGTTTGGGCAGGTACTAGACAATGCAAATGCACTAACTTTTTTGTATACTTAACGGTTTGCTTTAGATTAAATGAAAAAATTTCAAAATGCGTAGGATTTGTCCCGTACCAACGGTGGAAAGCTCCAGTAACCTCGAGTTCTTTTTTAGTTTTACAAAAATGAAAACGACCGCAGTGGTGTGGATGTCACGTGATCCTGTGTTCAACAAAGCAACATAAAAAATTTAGAAACGAGTTTTTTCAATTAGAAAAAAAATTCTTAAGCGGGGTTGTCCTCAGCAGTGATTTGGCAAACATTCCGAGTATATTTCTGCAATGAAAAACTTCTAAGTGAAAACTCATCTGCCTTACAGATGCCGGTCGGAATCGGCATAAAACATGTAGGTCCCGTTTCGCCAATTTGTAGGAAAAATTAAAAGGATCACGTCGCAAATCGTAAGAGCAGCTCGGCCTTAAATCCCTTTAGGTTTATGGCGACTTGAATTTATTTATTTTTTTTTTTTTAATGAAAATATGCTATATTTGCATCTGGTTTTGTATAATGGTTTCATACATCTTAATTATCATCCCTAAACTTAGTAGAAATACGTAAGTGCCCAGACGTACATTTGTACCGCTTGATTGGAGAATGACTTTTACATCAATAGCTCATCGTAACACTTTTGAACTTTTAATCGCACTTACGGCGGTCACATTCGTATAGTGCTTAGTGTAATTGCCTATAACACCGATAGTATCAGGTTCAAGTGCAGGTGCCGGTAACATAACAATAGAAAATGAGTCAGTATAAATAAGTCAAAACGGTGTTTTACCAAAGCAGTAAACAGCATATTATGCGTTTGTATACTCTCAACTAAAATTAATGTGCTCTAGCACTTGCAGCTGGAAATGAGCAGCCAACTAAAAGAAAAAATTAAAAACTAGCAGGCCGCACATAGCAGAAGAAGCTTGGCCCAAAATTTCTCTTAGTTATAGCGCACTAATGTTATTTGTATAATTTTTAATTTATGTTCTATAGTATATGTAAACTAACGTTTAAGTATAGCTTATCAATATAAATTATGTACATACGTACTTACATACTATAGCTACCTATGCCTAAGTGGTGTATGTTTGTATGTAATTATGTTCAATTAACTAAGAAATAAACCACATAATAGAAGTGCCGCTTGTCAATAAGGTCAAGCAGCCAAGTACTCTAATACAATCGCTTAAGTAGACAACAGTGAGATCAAATGTTTTGTTATTTGTGTGTATGCGATCATACGGCATGACTTGACTATAAATTTTATTTAAACAACATCTCAGTATGGGAAAATGATTTAATTACGCATAAAACTAACGAAAATTTACTTCTGGTAACACTTTGAACTCATTCAGTCTATGTGAGGTCCTCACGAACCAGCCAGTCCAACCTAACCTAACGAAAACTAAACTTCGCAGCATACAAAGATATGAAGCGCTAGGCTGTAGTATTAGAAATCTAAATCACTCCAGCTCGTTTCTCAACTCATGAAAAACAATTTTCTAATAACCGTTTTACAAAGATTTCGGATGAC
Organism: Eurosta solidaginis; assembly: GCF_040869045.1. Lineage (NCBI taxonomy): Eukaryota > Metazoa > Arthropoda > Insecta > Diptera > Tephritidae > Eurosta > Eurosta solidaginis. The sequence goes on along the minus strand of NC_090321.1, from coordinate 284,426,182 downwards.
ACTAAATAAAAGAAGAAAAATAATGATGAAATGTGCTTATAATTTGTAGAGCTTATGTATATAATTTATTTTACTAAAAGAATTTTCGTTAAAAACCTGTATGAATCTGTGTTCTAAACGTTTTGGAAAAGCCCAAAAAAAATTTAATAATTGTGAAGCGGAATTTATTTTGTTAAAATGCCTCCAGAGGGATCTTAATTGGAATTCATGTTACAGAAAGTACGAACTCTATTATATACGTACTCCACGACCTGGCGTAGATTATATAGGAAGGGAGTTCCTAAGCAGCGCTATCTGATACCACTTTTCGTCGAGCAGTTGCACAACAGGTGATCCACCGTTTCCTCCTCTGCGGCATCTTTACAACATCTACTATAAGGCACTCCTACATGTATACATGTTTACCAATAAGGCAGCATCCACTAAGAGCTCGTGCTAGAAGAAAATTTACATCTCTACATGTATCCCGACACCCTGCGGTTTGTAGCCATCGGTCTTTTGATTAGATCCCTCCTCCAAAAATAAAGGTTAGCACGACGAGAATTGGAATGGTAGCGTGCTCCGCTTACCACACCGAAGATCCTGCGTTCATGCCCCGGGCAAAGCAACATCCACATTGTTTTCAATTAGAAGAAAATTTTTCCAAGCCGTGTCGCCCCTCGGTAATGATTGGCAAGTACTCCGAGTGTATTTATGCCATGAAAAGCTCTCAGTGAAAAACCCATCTGCCATGCAGACGCCGTTCGGAGTCGCTACAAAACAATTAGGTCCCGTCCCGTCAATTTGTAGGAAAACTTAAAAAAAAGCACGACGCAAGTTGGAAGAGAAGCTCGGCCTAAAATCTCTTTGTAGGTTATTTAAAATATATTTCTTTCTGACTATTAGTTCAAAAAAATATATTAATGAAAATATATTTTGCGAGTTGTATATTTATGAAAAAATATTTAAATAAATAAAACAAATAAAATAAATCCAATAAACATTTTCGTTAAATCTGGTTATACTTGACGAACCGTGAAAACCTCACATAGACTGAATGAGTATGCAGTAGGGCGGGTCGATTTAAAAAGGTAGGGGCAATTTCAATTCTACCTGCTGTGTCTTGTGGTGGCTTAAAAAAAACAACACAAGCAATTTTACGATCTGCAATTGTGTCACAGTGATTCCTTCATTTTTTAAAACGGTTGAATAAAAAACCCACACAACTATGTTAACGACATGCAAATGCATCACAGTGATGCCTTGGTTTTAAAGGGGGTTGTAAAAACGCTAATTTCTAATAATTTTTTTAAATTTCTTTTCTATTACTAAGTTAAATTCATTTTTTCGTTTACATATGTTCTGACTAAATAAATTTCTAAAGAGAAAAATAAACTCCAAACAGAAAAAACATAGGCATTTCAAAGTGGGATTTTTCAAAATTTGCAAGTTCGACCCAAAGGGGGGGGGGGGGGGGACATCAGAATTCGTTTTAGAGGTATGGTTCCTTCGGCAAAGTTTCTTATTTTGATCCCTAGAATATGATTTTCACAGCGCAATGGGCGATTTTTTTGCCTCCCACTGCATACTATGCAGTGTCTGGATTAAAGAAGCATTTGAGTACCAACCTTGCTCGCAAATCTATATGTTTCATCTAAAATAATCATTAAAATTAAAATGAGGAAGGAGGCAACAAAGTGAGAATTGAGATTTTTCAAACCATTAAGATTTTTTTGTTGTTGTTTGTTGGGCATATACTCCGTCGAGTGGTTCTCAACAGACAAAAATGTGCATTCAGTCTAGTTTCCATTAACAAATAAGTAATGTTAGTGCTATGCTAACCTAGCCTTTGTTGGTAAACGACTAATCTTGTGTGTTTGTTGTATTATCTTAGCCTATCTTACTCACTAAACAATTAATGCAAATAAAATGAATTCGTTGCACGTAACGGCGCGCCTTTTGACGCAAACTAAATAAACAATTACAAATTAACAATCAACGAAACTTGACAACATCCCACGTACTACAAATATTTGTAAGTATGTTAAAATAAAAAATTTGCAATGGCGAACGGAACGGCATCAACGTTAGATGGAACATTTTATGGCGCTAACGCATTTAGACCGCCACCGTCAAAAAATGGATACTATTAGAATGCCTCATTCTCTTCATTTAACCGAAAGTCAAATCTGAGTTATTTACTTTACGTTCTAAACTGAATACGCAAGCTGTTTCCCTATATCTTACGTATATAACTTTATCATCGTAAAATTTTTATACTCTGTTGAGCAAAAATCCCAGGTATTTTTATCCGCATAATAGTAGCTTGTAACGGCGTTAACTAATCGAGAGAAATACAGACCATATTTTAAAATTATCAGATTGAATAAAGAAATTCAGTAAGCCATGTCACTTATTTTGTTATATGTAAAGAAAAATGTTTCTCATAAAAGTTGGCAAAATCATTTAACAAACACGGTCATATTTGATAATACACAAAAAGCAAAAGCTGGTAAAACCAAACGAACTACATATCGATTCAACCAAAATTTCTGTCTTACAGCAGTATTAATTGGCTTTTTGACCAATATTTGCTTAGTGCAAAGTTAAATTAAACTCCACTATTTCGGCTCGACGTTTTGACAAAATTTCTGTCAATTTTCATCCATCCTAAATAGCCGTTGAATGAACTTCGAACAAATTGTGAATTTTGAACCTTTTCAACAGTCAAATCAACAATATTAAATTGTGTGATCAAATTTGTATGTATGTAGGCCAAAGCTCTGTTAACTTAACATATATTACAGTAACCCTAACAATACCAATGAAAACTGTTAATCCAACACATTAGCTTCAATATTACAACAAGAGTGATGGCTGTTGTTATGACAGAGATTACTGTGGCACCATGGTCGCAAGAACAAAGTAAACAAAATAAGCGAAGGAATTCGCATAATATTGATAGCTATTCACTGGAAGAAAAATCAGTTATACTAACTGAGAGTCTGTCTTTTTAACAGAATGTTGCTAAATTGATACCACCAGTTTCCTTTCAATTTCTATTTCAATTTATTATTAATGATCACAGATATATTAGTGCATTAAAACTAAGTCTGTTATTGCGCATTACAAAAATTAGAATTAAAAATAATATGTATAATAGTTTAGTAAGGTAAGCGTTGATATAGCCAAAAAAAACTCTGTAAAATCACTTTTCTGTAGAAACTCTTAGCTGAGTATATAATATTTATGTACATCCGAACATACGACACTCTTACTTGTTTTTGATTTCAAAACTTTAAATTTTTTATTCAAAACGCCCATTTTTCTCTTTTGCAACACCCCAATGTATTTTGTTCTAAGACGTTTTTCTTTAACGTATTTTGAATAAATAATTTTGTATTATTGTAGAAATAAATCAGGTAAAAAATGCCCCGTTTATTTACATATTCAATAATTGCATAATTGCGGGGGGCCAAGAAAATAATGTCAGTTATATTTGGCTGGTCCTTTACTTCGTGTGACAACATACTACGGAAAATTTTCAGTAACCTAAAAGATAAAATTTCAACACAGGACAAATCGGATATTGTATACAATATTCCTTGCAATGCTGGCGGGTCCCACATATGCGAGAAAGTATATATACATAGGTAGTACAAAAACAAAACTCAAGACAATGATATCCGCACACAAATGAAACATAAAATTAAGAAACAACTTTGCGGACAACAAAACAGCTTTAATTTCACACTGCCAAGTTACAGGACATTACCCGGACTTTGACAATGTCACTATTCTAGAAGAGGAGAGAAATTACAATAAACGCTTTATGTTGGAAATGCTACACATAGTGGACACCCCTAATGATAAGCGGATGATTTTTAAAATGGACATCGCAAATTGTTCACATGTCTACCGCAACCTAATTAGGAACAACAAACATGCCTGACACATTTTTTACCCACCCACACAAATATAAAGGCTTCGTCATCGTTTTACAATAACACTGTAAGGCTGGGTTGGCCACGCATTTATGTATTCGCCGTCTAATACTTTGTTGTTTTGAAAGTTTTTTGTTTACAATCACGGTTTTTTCATTTGTTTATACTCTCTATTTAGATTATCAATCGTTGTTTCATTTTATAATTGTTTTGTTAAATGTTAGTCTTGCAAGTGCAGCTTAAGATGTAAGTTATGTTGATATGTTACGTATTGTTTTTTTCAGTCCTGAGGATGACTTCAGGCTGAGGTCAAAATATTGACATTAAACTAAATAAAAACAAAATAAAGTGTTTTATTTAATCTGGGCTTGAGCTCAAAAATAACAAAAATAGTATATAATAACGGCCAAAAAAGAAAATAAATCTTAAATAATATACTCTTGGTCCATTTTAAGAAAAACAATTATTTCTCTATACAAAGTCAGTCTAAACGTTGTACTGCCGAACTTTGATCTTTTTTTTTATTTATTTATTTATTTCATTTATTTATTTAAAGTCGGCGCAAACACAAAGCGGTCGACTAATTATTGTAATAGAACAGCGAATGCAGTTATACAAATCATTGTAACGCGAGCACCAATGACGCAAGGGACTATTTCTGACAAAATTTTGCCGGTATAGAGGTAAATGAAAAGGCACAAAATGTCTGGAGGCCCTAGCAGGCATAGCAAAATTTAGTTGACTGATTAGGTCAGGGGAGTCAATCACGCCGATGATGAGCTTGTGAATGAACATAACGCCGAGTAAGGCTAAGTTTATGATCGAGCGTAATCGTATCGCGCGATGCGACGAGAAACGCTCCATCGCTTGTTACATTTTCGCTAGCGTTATCGCTGGCGATTAAGTGTTCATAGTAGAGCGAAATCGCAAGCGATGGAATGCTCAGCAATATAAATCATCATCTCTTTATTCACGTTGTGGCAGTAAAATATTATTATTAGAAAATAGCTATTTGTTACGAAAAAAATATTTAAAAAATATACATAAGAAAAAAAATATATCACCTGCATCCAATCGCGACTGTGGTAATATGCATGACGCAAATTCCACAAACACTGCTTGTCACGTACCTTTTCAATAAAAACATCCATATTGTTTCGCTAATTTCGCTCAACTGAATCAAAAAAATTTGGTTGCAAATTTTCGTCGCTTTTGTCGCTTGTAATCGTTCAATTCGCTTTACGCTAAATCGCTTTGTCATAAACATCTCCACATGCACTAATATAATTTATCGATAACAGCGATTCTCGTCGCAACGCGCGATGCGATTACGCTCGATAGTACTAGCGAGGTATAAAGAATCTTGGTGAAATAAGGGTCATCAAACTCTTTAGCCCAACGTTTGATAAATCCTAGTACACCAGATGCGTTGTTTATAGTGGTTGAAATATGTATGGTAAAACTTAATTTCGGATCAAAAATAACACCTAGATCAGTTACAACAGATATCCGATCCAAAGGGTTGCCGTTAAGTATATAAGATGTCAGGACCGGCTTCACCCGGTTAAAAGTAAATGACATTTAGAATAATTCAAAAAAAGTAAATTTGCAGTACACCAGCTTTGAAATGAGTCAAGATCGGCCTGAAGCTGATCAAAACAGAAAAGTTTGAAGGCAGATATGTGTAACAAAGTTTTACATCATCTGCATACATGAAAACTCTAAAATGTAAGATAACCTGTGGTATGTCATTAATGAACAGGGTAAAAAGTAATGGGCGCAAATGGCTACCCTGGGGCACGCCAGACGTTACATCAAACGACTTTGAAAGATTGTTGTTGAAGAAAACTCGTTGAGTCCTATTTTCAAGATAACTTGAAATCCAACTTAATAAAGGCGCTGGAAAGCCCAGAAGATCTAGTTTGTGAACTAAGAGCTCATGATTAACAGAGTCAAATGCTTTACTAAAGTCGGTATAAATTACATCTGTTTATTTGCAATCTAAAAAACCATCCATAACAAAAGACGTAAATTTAAGCAAGTTGGTAGTTGTTGATCTCCGATGCACAAAACCATGTTGACAAGGTGATATTAAAGAACTACACAGATATTGAAGCTGGTATGTAATTATCTGCTCAAAAGTTTTGGGGATAGCTGAGAGCTTAGCTCTGCCTCTGGAGTTCTCAATATTAGACCTACTACCTTTTTTATGCAAAGGTATAATAAACGATTGTTTCCAAATAGATGGGAATTATGCGGATTCCAGAGATAGTCTAAATAATTTAAAGATAGGCTCAGATAAGCTGACAGCACAGTACTTAAGTACACAACTAGGAACACCACTGGACCCGATGATGATATCGGTTTCAGTGCAATAAGACTATGAAGAACAGTATCTTTATCAATAAATGGGTTTAAAATATTATTAGAACTTTCCAAGCAATATGGATAAACATCATGGAACATCGAGCATCCAGTACTATCTCAAGCGTAGGATGTAGAGGGAATGGGGGAGTTCGGGTTAGAGTAATATCCGCAGAGTCATCTTTAAACACTAAGTCTAAGACTTTAATTTTAGAATTTAAAATATTATTCATTTGGAGAAGAGATGTATGTATCTAGCAGGCTATTTAAAACCTCGTGCTGAGTAGTGGGTGTCATAAAATTTGAGTCGATGGTATTGATCCAATTTACTGATGATAAATTGAAATCACCAAGAACTACTAGGCGGTCTTTGTCTCGCAATTGTGAGTGCAAACTACAAATAGCAGTGCTATGACATGTATAAACATGTATATCCGATCGTGGCGGTATATATGAGCAGCAGATAAACTAAAATTGTGCAATGCAAGCTTTACAGCTATGAATTCAATGTCAGTTGTGATGTCAAATAGCAGCAACCCAGATGGAAGCGCCGGATGCATGTCCAGGACCACATGCTCTAGCTTCACGATCACGCCGATAAACTACATATTTACGTGAGAAGAGTTCAGAGTTCAAATTATCAGCTTTTAACCAGGTTTCAGTAAAAGCTATAACTTGAGAAGTAAAAATAAGACTATTCAGAAACAAGTAAGGAAGGCTAAGTTCGGGTGTAACCGAACATTACATACTCAGCTGAGAACTTTGGAGACAAAATAAGGGAAAATCACCATTTAGCAAAATGAACCTATGGTAACCCTGGAATGTGTTTGTATGACATGTGTATCAAATGAAAGGTGTTAATGATTATTTAAAACGTAGTGGGCCTTAGTTCTATAGGTGGACGCCTTTTCGAGATATCGTAATAAGGGTGGACCAGGGGTGACTCTAGAATGTGTTTGTACGATATGAGTATCAAATTAAAAGTATTAATGAGGGTTTTAAAATGGAGTAGCCCTTAGTTTTATATGTGAAGGCGTTTTCGAGATATCGACCAGGGTGACCCAGAACATCTTCTGTCGGGTACCGCTAATTTATTTATATATGTAATACCACGAACAGTATTCCTGCCAAAATTCCAAGGGCTTTTGATTTCGCCCTGCAGAACTTTTTCATTTTCTTCTACTTAATATGGTAGATGTCACACTCATTTTACAAAGTTTTTTCTAAAGCTATATTTTGCTTCAATAAACCAATCCAATTACCATGTTTCATCTCTTTTTTCATATTTGGTACAGAATTATGGCATTTTTTTCATTTTTCGTAATTTTCGATATCGGAAAAGTGGGCGTGGTCATAGTCGGATTTTGGCCATATTTTATACCAAGATAAAGTGACTTCAGATAAGTACGTGAACTAAGTTTAGTTAAGATATATCGTTTTTTGCGCAAGTTATCGTGTGAACGGCCGAGCGGAAGGACAAACGGTCGACTGTGTATAAAAACTGGGCGTGGCTTCAACCGATTTCGCCCATTTTCACAGAAAACAGTTATCGTCCTGGAATATACCAAATTTCACAAGGATTGGTAAATTTTTGTTCGACTTATGGCATTAAAAGTATTCTAGACGAATTAAATGAAAAAGGGCGGAGTTTCGCCCATTTTGAAATTTTCTTTTATCCTTGTATTTTGTTGCACCACATCATTACTGGAGTCGAATGTTGACATAATTTACTTTTATACTGTAAATATATTACATTTTTTGTTAAAATTTGTCTTAAAAAAAATTGTTTTAAAAGTGAACGTGTTCGTCATCCGATTTCGCTAATTTTTATTTAGCACACATATAGTAATAGGAGTAACGTGCCTGCCAAATTTCATCATGATATCTTCAACGACTGCCAAATTACAGCATGCAAAACTTTTAAATTACCTTCTTTTAAAAGTGGGTGGTGCCACGCCCATTGTCCAAAATTTTTCTAGTTTTCTATTTTGCGTCATAAGGTCAACGCACCTACCAAGTTTCATCGCTTTATCCGTCTTTGGTAATGAATTATCGCACTTTTTCGGTTTTTCGAAATTTTCGATATCGAAAAAGTGGGTGTGGTTATATTCCGATTTCGTTCATTTTAAATAGCGATCTGAGATGAGCGCCCAGGAACCTACGTACCAAATTTCATCAAGATACCTCAAAATTTACTCAAGTTATCGTGTTTACAGACGGACGGACATGACTAAATGAATTTCTTTTTTCACCCAGATCATTTTGATATATAGAAGTCTATATCTATCTCGATTAGTTTATGCCGTTACGGATTACCGTTATGCGAACAAAGCTAATATACTCTGTGAGCTCTGCTTGCTGAGTATAAAAAGGTACTTAATTTCGATCTTAGGACGCGAACATTTTGGTAGGTGATGGTTATTTTTTCACTGTTTCCGCAGAGATTTTTGAGTTTTTTGAAGTTCTTGCGGCGTTGGGTTTTTTTATAAACAAATGCACAACTGAATGTTTCGCCAGAATGAATATTCAAGAACTCTATCAAAATAAGCGTCTCGAACTGATATTTTAAATCATGAAATATCCCTATCATAACTCAAATTAAATTTATACACGCCTATTTTAATAGGTTGTGAAAGGTCTAGCTTATCTTCTATATACTTAATAATATTATTTTCCATAAGCGAAGCATGAAGACGTGATACAAAAAATGTCCTGCGAGGCGGCACGGTAAGTCACCTGCCTCGGTTGCGCATTATCAACATTAGGCAAACGTGCAGCGGCGGAGGTAGAATCACCACCTGTGTTGGTGGAAATGGAAGCAGCATTGTCATTAATGGTTATTATATCATTAACATCAGTAATTTCAACTTGAGTGTTAGCAGCAGCATTTACTGTTGCATTATCCTGAGAAATCTTGTTTACACTCTCTAAAAAAAAAACTGTAAAATAATTCCAAGAAGTTTCATAGCTAACTCCTCTTCTCCATCTTTTCTTCGATTGTCTCTGCCCTTTCCCTCTCCTTTCCAACTTGCTTTTTGTTCACTTTTCCCTCACTATTTTCCGCTCTTTCCACTTTTGAACTCTTTGAAGAGGTCGGTCCCTGACACTATTCCCGAAAAAATGTGTGTGTAAGTTACCTATGTATGTATGTACTAAACTTCAAGCTAATTGCACCACAATGGCGACTTTTTAGAGCAGTAGATACCTGCCACACCTCGACATATATCATATATCCTATTAATAAGGACTTATATCAGCGAAGTCATAAATTAAGTCGTATCTCAGAAGGCCGGTTAAAAAAACCGAAATAATATGTCCATTAACAAACACAGATCTAAATTTATTTGGAAATTCTTCTGATTCGTAAAAACCATAACTCAATTAATTATCATAAAGAATATGCCTTAATGCCATAACATGTGCGTTAGCTGACATTTAATTCAACGATTCAGTCATTTATGATTTGATTTTATTATCTCACATGACACATCTGCATAACTGAAAATTGAGGAAAAACTAGACAATTTTGAAGCATTACTATCCCTACTTTCTTACAGACAAAAAAATAATTCAAATCTGGAAATGATTTTTTGCTTAAAACTACGAGCCATTATCAAATTTGTGTACCATACTGCGACATTCATTTTTTGCCACTCCTAAAACTATTTATTATTTATTGCCGCAAGCGATTTCACATGGAAACAATGGAATGACAACAGCAGAAGGTATGCAATTAATGCTCAATTAAAACTCAATAAACCGCATGTAGATAAAAAAAATGTATGCGATAATAATCAGCAGACGTGTCAAGTGAGTAAATTTGAAGCGTGTAAAGTAAATATAAAAAAAATCTGACATTATCTAGAGCTAATACCATTTTTCTTTGTTTTTTACAGAAGTGAATGGAAGCTAAAAGTGCGAACGACTAAATTATTATTGTTTTATTAACAGCAATTTATCTGGCTAGGATTGAATTATATTTAGCCCAAATTAGAGAGTGGAACAGCTGCAAGTTGAAAGTAAAAGTGCTATCTTTATTCCATCACTTGGTTACAATTGTATTATGTCACAGTTAAGCTAAGTGTACTGAAATAATTTCCATGGTGTGGAAATTATTGATTAAGTATGATAAGTGGTTCCAAATTCCAGTTCCAGATGTATGAGCTTTACGCACATATTAACATAAAATTAAAAGTGAATAAATATTTGACGCGATTTATCTCCGGGGAGATTTAGAACGAGATTCTCCTCCCATTTGCGTGGGGCTCCTTTTTTTCATACAAAAGGAGATGCTTTTCTTGGCTGCAATACACTCTGAGTGTTTGCCAAACCAGTGCCGAGGAGAGACCTCGCCTAAAAAACTTCTTTCTGGTTGAAAGAACTTTTTAGATGTTAGTTTTCCCGGGACTTGAACCCAGGACCTTCGGTCCGGTAGGCAGAGCCTCCGGCAGCGAATGAAAATCCGAATGCTTCACTTGCTAGCTCATGTTATGCATATGGATGAAAAACCCCCCAGCTCAGAAAGTATTACTCTGAATGGCGCCAGCAATTGCGAAACAGGGATGACTGTCATGACTTGCTCAATTGCATAGCAACAAATATCAGGCACGTGCCTGATTCTAATTCGAGCTAATTGAATATCTAATGGCATTAGCAGAAGTCAATTAGATTTCTAATTGTAAAGGTAAACCAATTTTTTTTGCTAATGGAAACTAATTGCAATTAGATTTACCATTAGAAAAAAATTTCAATTATCTAATGGGAATTATCTGAACTATTTCTAATTGTTTAATGAATTAGAGAATATAAACCAATTGCATCAATTGCTAATTCTAATTGGAATTTAACATGTATGTTATAAACGTAGTTATAGCTGGTAATTTTATAGCTGATAACTAACTAGTAAATTCTAGAAATAGAAGCGCTTGGAAATATGGAACGAGGAAATCGGAGAGTATAAAAGAGCGCAATCTGAGCAATCAGCAATGAGTTTGCTTTAAGCACGCTATCTGTCGAGAAGTAGTAGTATTGTGAAGTACTTGAATAAAGGCCATTTTGCACTATTGAATAGTGGAGTTATTTATTCAAAAGTTTAGTGATTCGAACGTTAGTAGAAGATTTGGAATAAGCGGAATTTCAGTAAATTCGTTACAGTATGTTAGAGTGCGGTCATAAATGTGAACCTTTTCATGCCAAAAATGTAAATTTTATCCACGCTTTTTAATATAAAATTTAAATTCAAATACATTCAAGTTATGTACCGTATCTAAAGTTGAATTCTAATTAGGTTTTGAATTGCTTGTAGATGTATGTACATTAGGGTGGACCTTAGTTGTATGGAGAGGGGAAAAAAGTGTTTGAATTTTCAATCTCAAACCCTCGAAATAATCGTATAACGGAAAAACGAATATATACAAAATATTATGGCAATCTAAAAAGATTTAGAGGTTGCGCAAGGAACTTGAAGTCCTGAAAAAGTACGAATTTTAACGAGTTCACGTCTCCATATTCCTGTATCCTTGAAACGTTTACTCCTTTTCAAAGTAATTTTTATATCTTTACTTCCTTGCTTTTCTAAAGTGACTACAATCTTAGAAATCGATTCGTTAATAGCAGATCAACCTCGTCAAAAAACAAAATCTCAAAATTAAACGAAAGTCGATAGCGTTTTGGAACTTGCAAGTGAGCTACAAAACTGCGTACCTACTCGAAAAATGCATAATAAAAAGTTGAAAACTTTGTAGGTGATTGAAATTTTGGCACCTTTTCCATTTTACAACTTTAATATTATTTGCCGATTTTTTTTTTTTTTTTTTTGGGTAGATGCTATTTATAACTGGTGAGAGGTTATTACGCTTACAATAAATGAGTTAGAGTGACTAAAGTAATGTAAAAATTCGCTCTTTTTACGATTTCAGGCTCCTTGCGCAATCTCCAAACCTTTTTGGTTGGCCTCAAATTTTACACAAACACATTTTACGGTTATTATAATATTTCTGAGGGGTTATATCGAGAATCGGAATACTTTGAAAAATAAGATACATACGTATAATTTACGTTGAAAATTTCTGGCTTAAACAAATTCAGGGAACGCAAAAATTGCATTTTGTATTATACATCCTCAGAAAAGAAATATTAAAAGTTTTTATAACAAAAAAACCATAAACAATAGACACATTTAAGTTTCTATATTAGTTATTTATGACTTTGATATGTAAAAGGCATTAGTGTTCTTTAGGTAGTATAAATCACTAACTGACTTCGACCGACTATTATAAAGACCTTTATAGTCATCGCAATTTTTTTTTTTCATATATAGATATAGGCTTAGACCAATAGTATTTGGTATATAGGACATGAAGATAGAAATCTAAGAAGTTTTGGAAAAAATCACAGTGTCACGCGCCTTCCATTGAAACACCGTCAAGTTCTATTTCGAGCGCAGATCGCGTAATTTTGAGGCCATGCAGGTTCAATTTCCAGAACCATTTTAAAATCGATGAGTGACTGTTTCGATATCATTGTCCTTCTCTATCCACCCGAGATAAATTCGGTATTATGTTGATTAACAAATGGAGCATATTTTTAGATAATTTTTTTATTAATTTCGTAATTATTTCGGGTTAATTTTGGTACTCTCTTGTGTTAATTTCGAGAATAATTTTTGAAGTAATTTCTGTAAAATTTAGGAACATCTCGAAATTATTTCTGGACAGGATTGTTTAAGCTTTATTTTCAAGGTCGATTCGGGGCTGTTTTATTCCGATGGTTTTTGGAGTAAAATCGGATCCCTTCAGGTTTGTTTTCAGGATAATTTCGGAAATTGTTTTCCGGGTCCCTTTGGCGACATCCTCCCAATTATTTCGACATTGACTATTCGAATTCCATAAATTTTTACTTTGATGAGGCCGGTCAATTATGAAACTTTTTCCAAACAAACTTCTTACTTAAAATACCTATTTTTGCTCCCTGTTCAAATTGTTGGCAAATTATATACATTTCTCAGTTAAGCAGATTCATGTACATAAATATAGATATTAAACTCTATCAACACATATTTATAATTTCAAAACAAACAAAAATAAATAAAAACAAGTAAGGAAGGCTAAGTTCTGGTGTAACCGAACATTACATACTCAGCTGAGAGCTTTGTAGAAAAAATAAGGGAAATGTGGAAAATGAACATGACATGGGTATCAAATGGAAGGTATTAAAGAGTATTTTAAAAGGGAGTGGGCCATAGTTCTATAGGTGGACGCCATTTCGGGACATCGTCATAAAGGTGCACCAGGGGTCACTCTAGAATGTGTTTGTACGATACGGGAATCAAATGAAAGGTGTTAGTGAGTATTTTAAAAGGGAGTGGGCCTTGGTTCTATAGCTGGACGCCTTTTCGAGGTATCGCCATACAGGTGGACCAGGGGTGATTCTAGAATGTGTTTGTACGATATGGGAATCAAATGAAAGGTGTTAGTGAGTATTTTAAAAGGGAGTGGGCCTTAGTTCTATAGGTTGGCGCCTTTTCGAGATAACGCCATAAAGGTGGACCACAGGTGACTCTATAATGTGTTTGTAAGATATGGGCATCAAATTAAAGGTATTAATGAGGGTTTTAAAAGGTAGTGGCCCTTAGTTTTATATGTGAAGGCGTCTGCGAGATATCGACCAAAATGTGGACCAGGGCGACCCAGAACATCATCTGTCGGATACCGCTAATTTATATATATATATGTAATACCACGAACAGTATTCTGCCAAGATTCCAAGGGCTTTTGATTTCGCCCTGCAGAAGTTTTCCATTTTCTTCTACTTAATATGGTAGGTGTCACACCCATTTTACAAAGTGTTTTCTAAAGTTATATTTTGCGTCAATTAACCAATCCAATTAGCATGTTTCCTCCCTTTTTTCGTATTTGGTATAGAATTATGGCATTTTTCGTAATTTTCGATATCGAAAAAGTGGGCGAGGTCATAGTCGGATTTCAGCCATTTTTTATAGCAAGATAAAGTGAGTTCAGATAAGTACGTGAACTAAATTTAGTAAAGATATATCGATTTTTGCTCTAGTTATCTTGTTAACGGCCGAGCGGAAGGACAGACGGCCGACTGTGTATAAAAACTGGGCGTGGCTTCAACTGATTTCGCCCATTTTCGCAGAAAACAGTTATCGTCATAGAATCTATGCCCCTACCAAATTTCACAAGGATTGGTAAATTTTTGTTCGACTTAAGGCATTAAAAGCATTCTAGACAAATTACATGAAAAATGGCGGAGCCACGCCCATTTTGAAATTTTATTTTATTTTTTACTTTAAGAAAAAAAAATTTTAAAAGTGGGCGTGTTCTTCATCCGATTTGCTAATTTTTATTTGGCACATATATAATAATGGTAATAACGTTCCTGCCAAATTTCATCATGATATCTTCAACGACTGCCAAATTACAACTTGCAAAACTTTTAAATTACCTTCTTTTAAAAGTGGGCGGTGCCCCGCCCATTGTCCACAATTTTACTAATTTTCTATTCTGCGTCATAACGCCAACCCATCTACCAAGTTTCATCGCTTTATCCGTCTTTGGTAATGAATTATCGCATTTTTTCGGTTTTACGAAATTTTCGATATGGAAAAAGTGGGCGTGGTTATAGTCCGATATCGTTCATTTTAAATACCGATCTGAGATGAGTGCCCAGAAACCTACATACGAAATTTCATTAAGGTACCTCAAAATTTACTCAAGTTATCGTGTTAACGGACAGACGGACGGACGGACGGACATGGCTCAATCAAACTTTTCTTTCGCTACTGATGATTTTGATATATGGAAGTCTATATCTATCTCGATTCCTTTATACCTGTACAACCAACCGTTATCCAATCAAAGTTAATATACTCTGTGTGCAAAGCACGCTGAGTATAATAAACTTATATGTACAATAAATACTGGCATATGTATGTATACTCAAAAAATTTGTGGTGTCCACTTAAGCTGTTCCTATAAATTGGTGGGTCATAAAGTCAAAGAGGATAAATATAATAAGAGCCGTCACTCGTTATTTTTAAGACATTTACTCGATGTAAACTGTGAGGTAGTCGCTACTTTTGTTTTATGAGGGACATTTTTGAATTGTTTTCCATTTATCCATGCGGTGTTGTCACTTTATGCAAACGTGTTTTTTGGAAAGAGAACTAAATAATTAATTAAATACAGTCGGAAAAATAAACATACCCCATGAAAATGTATAGAAGACATTTATAAACATCTCGCCCAAAAAAAAGTAGCGACTATCTCACACTACCACTACCTAAAAAATAACGAGTGACGGCTCTTATTATATTTATCCTCTTTGATAAAGTTTTTATGCATTCTTTACTGCATCTGTCAAAAAATCAATCTTTTCATCTACGTCACAACATCAATAGTATTTAACGACACATGAAAACAAGATTCCTATCCAAACTGAAGAAAATCCGAACTAATCAAACGCATGCCTCGTATATTTCTTCAAAATTTGATGATGTGACGTCATTGTCGCTCAGTTGAAATCCAAATCTTGTATTCTGCATGCTTCTGATTATCGCCTAAGCTGAAAACTTCAAATTTTCCATTCAACGCGTTATAGTAACTCAATATGTCGTTATGAAGAAAACGCAAAAAATTAAAAACATATTCCAAAAAAAATAAGTCTTTTAGTCAAATCGCATCCAAAACAATAAATAAAATACACAAAAAGTTAATAAATTCTCCAACTCAAATATTTTTAGGTTATGGATATGGCGAGAAACCAAAAACTATGGTATGGTTATGGCGTTAGCGTTAAGGTATGACACCATTAATCGATTACATTGATTTCCATAACGTAGGTTCGATCAGCTGTTTTATCTGGTTATGGTTTTATGGTTATAAGTCAGCATTAATTGGCCCTTTAAGCTAAAAATGTTATTAACATATATATTCGAATACTGTTGCATATCGGCAAGCGAAGCAAGAAATTATTTAAGTTATGGTGAAATATTTAGTAAATTGATTGACTAGCATTCCACAAGTGCGAGATACGATGACGCAATAACAAACGTGTTTAAAGTAGATATTTGAACCATGCGATACAATTTCTCTTCTTTCTTTTTTATTGAATGTCATTCGGAAGCTGTTAAGTATGGCTTTAATGACCTGGCAAACTTGCCATATCAATATAAAAGCTATCTCAACCAACCTTATGGAAATCAATTTAATTGGTTAATGGAGCCATGCCATAATGCCGTAGCTATAACCATACCATAGCCAACCAATTGGTTTATGTTTATCCCATATCCTTAACCAGTAAATATTTGAGTTGGTGAATTTGTAAATTTTTTAATATCTTATATATTTGTTTTGGATACGTATTGACTTAGTGACTTATTAATTGTGCAATTTGTTATTAATTATTTACATTTTCATCCTTTTTATGAAATTATCACATTTTTTAGATGGATGCACGAATAACCGATGCCAATAATATGTTTAAGTAAAAATATAGTTATGACTTACGCATTATGACTAAGTCAACTTTGTCGGTGTTCTTAAGACTTTTTGAAGTAAGAAAAAGCAAGGCTATACATACTGATATCATAGTTAACATACATACCTATTTATATATTTACTTAGCTATGAATATACAAATATCACGACCTTTTTTTGTGGAGAATAAAGATTAGCAAATGAGCCGGTAGAAATAATAATTCCACATTTAATATTAAATAAGCTCCTACGTCATGACTCCATGGTATCAACGGTTGCCTGTTTGAAAAGGAGCTAAACACTTATTTAGAACTTATTTCATTTTAGAACAAAAATGTTCATTGTTCATATATTTGATTGGTGAATAATACTGGACACTATGGCCACAGCAGTATACTGAGGATGCTTCCCCGTGTAAATCCGTCATCTGATTATCTTACGCCCTCACTAAGTTTTGAAAGGCGTCATAAAGTTAATTTCTCTCAGGAGGTGGCGGGGGGTCTACATAAGCACTATGAGGAGATCCGGCACCTGCCAACACAGCCGTTTAAGACAGACAAGCATAATCAGGATCTAAGCCAAATCCACAAGGAATCGGTAAACGGTTTGACAGGACGCGCCCGGCGAAGCCTGTTACTAATATACAATATCCTACTCTTGTAACAGGTTAAACTCTTATGCGGCAGTTACCCACCGACGTGTGCCGTACGTACGGACGTTTGTCGTACGAAGCACGTTTGACCGAACTCTCAAGCCCGTAGGAATCAATGTGTGCGTCTGTGTACATGTACATAACATATGTGTGTGTGTATTGTTTACAGATAAGCACTGTTGCCATTGACCATTTTGCATGAATGCTTATGGAAACATCAACTTTTTCCAATTTAATTTTTGATATTGTAAAAGGCCGGAATACATATTAAATAAGTATAAATAGATTACATATTTATAATCCGCACTTTTACATAATTATTTCGAATTATTTTCACAATTTTTCAAACTTTAATTAGGTGTTTTTGCATAAAATTGCAAACGGTCAAAAATTAGCGCACAAAAGTTTACTAGGCAACTCTGTCTAGTGAGAGAGCGATCAGCTGACACGTTCTTACGGAAAAAATCAAAATTGTTTTGATTTCTACGTTCCGGGCTACGTACGTACGGGCGTTGCACGTTGGTGAGTTTTCGTTTACATTGCACACTCATAAGATAGGTCGTGTCAGCTGACACGTTTTTGGTACGTACGTTCGTGAGTAACTGCCGCATTAGTTGTCCAGAGTCAACCACGATATACATAATGCATGTCCTGCATGCGATGGGTCCCCACATGACACCAACCATCTTTTCAATTGTAATGTGGAACCTACGCCTCTAACACCATAGGGAGCTATGATCCGCCCCTGTTGAAACTGCCAGTTTCCTTGGACTCCCGTTAGAGTACTTAGATGATAGTTTGTGAGTTGTCGTGCCCATTGAATGGGGCGAAGCACTGTTAACACAACAACAACAACAACAACAACAACTGGCTGAAGGGGCGACGGTGCAAAGCAAGAACGCAATTTCAGTCTACACCGGCGATTCCAAAATGGAGTGCGTTGTGCGTGTGTCTTCTGCGAACACCTTAAGATGCCGCCGTCTTTCCGTCAAACCAATTTTACTAGTATCTTCCAATTGGAAGTTCTGGGCATAGAGACTACCAAAGGACTCGATGGCGTGGCGCGAGGTGTGCATTTGGCGCATAACTACTCGATCTAAAAGGTACTCCTCGGACACCTGCAAGAAAACCAAGCAAACCTGGACGAATTACGACAGTATGAGGCAAGAAGACCTACTAAATAGGTAAAGGAAATACATCACTGCCACAATAACGGGCCATTGGCCACTTGGCCTTCTTGCTGAAAGAATTGGGATCCTTTTTTAATAGCATTTTCAGGAGGTGCGGTGATGAGGGCAACAAAAAAACAGTCGCAAACTACTTGTGTGAAAGCCGAGCTCTAGCACAGACTAGGTTGCTAACTGTGAGTAGTTATATACTACCGGACCTTAAGGAAGTAGCTAAGTGCACTGCAAAAGATAAGGTTTATCGTCCGCTCCAAATGGTTCGAACGAAGTACCGACTAGCCATACGAAATTAACAGCAATTGTTTCCAGGGGGAATTTGCATAAAAATGGCGCCCCATGCCCTACTTTGGTTCGGATCAGTGATATCCGAGCTGCAAAGTAATCAATCAACCATGGCTCAATTGTATGGTAAGCTCATCTCTACAGCAACAACATACCTTTGTTCAGATTGTCAAAATCTGCATGGTGGTGTTAGGCAAATGGAATGGAATGAAAACATAAAACTTTACAATTTTTATGTGTCGTAAGAAAATATTGCCAATGTGCTGGTTCCCTATTAAGTCCTTTGACAATTCCTACTACAGTGAAATGAAAAAACTTAAATCAGCTGATGAGGTGAGCCAACCATCACAATAAAAACAAGTAAAGGTGTCTAAGTTCGGGTGTAACCGAACATTATATACTCAGCGTGAGCTTCAATTGTACATTTCATTTCAGATAAATTAATTTTCTACATAACACGTGGCACCGCCCGTTTAAAAAAAATGTCTCTGCATTTTCGCTTAAAATAAAACTTGATAAGTGAAATATCATAGATTCAAAACATTTTTTGCTAAGTTATAGCTTATTATTCTAGTTTACGACCTTTTTAAACTTGTTTTATATCTAAGTTGTCGCGGTCTTTAACCGATCTCGTCCATTTTAGAAATATGTCCTGCTATAGGGAAAATTTGTGAACCCAATTTTATTATGATCCGTTAATTTTTCTTCGAGTTATGGCTCCCGAAACATAGAAAATCGTTTAGTGATAAAAGGGGCGGTGCCACGCCTTTTTCTTAAAATTTGAAGTTTTTCTTATTTACTGTTATAAATCCACATGGGAAATGAAATACCATTGATATAAAGCTCTTTTTTGCAAAGATATAGCTTATTTTATTCGTCCACGACCATTTTAAAAATCTTTCATATAATAGTGGGCGTGGTCCTTAACCGATTTCGTAAATTTTTCTTTTAAAAACATTCCTTATAGGAAAGGCAACCTCTTTGCCGAATTTTGTTACGATAGGTTTAACGATTTTTGATTTATGATTAATAATATTTGTAAAATTGATTTTATCACAAGTGGGCGGTACCACGCCCATTTTAAAAATTTTCTAGGTGTATTATTTACTAAATAATCAGGTTTTTTGTGTTTTTCAAAATGTTATATATATAAAAAGTGGGCGTGGTTATCATCCGATTTCACTCATTTTCAATACCAATCTATTCTGGGTCCAGATAAGCTCGTGTACCAAATTTGGTGAAGATATCTCAATATTTAGTCAAGTTATCCTGTTAACGGGCAGACGGACGGACGGACATGGCTCAATCAAACTTTTTTTCTATACTGATGATTTTGATATATGGAAGTCTATATCTGTCTCGATTCCTTTATACCTGTACAACCAACCGTTATCCAATCAAAGTTAAGATACTCTGTGTGCAAAGCACACTGAGTATAAAAAATGATATTTGGGATGATTGTGATATTTTCATATGTTTTCAAAAAAATTTATTAATAACTCACTAATATTTGAGTCATCGTAGCACATCAAATGTATATATTTTTATGACATCAGGGCTAAATATTTTAACCTCAATATAATCAAAAGAGGGAGCACTAAAAAAACACTAATGAGTTCACGCAAATGATTTATTGTTAAAAAAAAACTTGCATTTAATCATATTTTAAATATGTAAATAAAATATTTGAATATACACATTAGAGTATGACGTTTCACCATACTAAAAAGAACATTTTAAATTCTTCTCTTAACTTTGAAGTAATTTTTTTTTCAAATTTATGTTGTGTCATTACTTTAATTTGGAAAACGTTTTTATTTCAGATTCTATCACTTTTAGCTCACAAGTCGGAATAAAACCTCAGTCATTGTTACCATTATTTTATGGTTTTCTAAGACAAACTGTGATACTGGGTGTTCTTCAACGGAACTCTGATTTAAGTAGTTAGGTTACACAGACTGAATGTGTCCGTTGTGTTACCAGAAGTTTATTTAACGATCAAACTGAAAAACCTTTTCAAAAACCAGGACCTTTGTTATAAAATAACTCCGTCCTCTTGGCAAATGCTAGAAGCTTTCTAGCACCTATACCACTTGCTGTTTCTAGATCTGACAGCTGTATCAATCCTAATAGTTGGAGTCTTAGCCCGACCAGTGCAGGACACGAACACAAAACGTGCCCGATCGTTTCCTCCTTCAACCCGCACTTCCTACATATGCTATCACTGACCAAGCCTATTTTGAAGGCATATTACGTCAGAAGGCAGTGTCCAGTCAGAAGACGCGTCATGAGTCTACAGTCCTCTCTTTTTAATTATAGAAGCAACTTTTCTAGTCTAAGTCTTCGACACTTTACAGCCCCGCGCTTGGACCCACGCCTTTCCCGTTTGGTCGATCATGTGCACCTCTCGCCCTCTCTTAATCTCGCCTTATCTAATTGGGACGTCTACGGATGCGCCCTGTTTAGCTAGTTCATCCGCTTTTTCGTTCCCATCTATTCCCATATGCGCTGGACTTAATATAGATGTATGCTTTTCCCCGTCCCGTTTCTTTCCAGGAATTGCTTACATTCTAACACACTTTTAGATGCTGTGCTATGCAAGATTATTGCCTTAATTGCTGCTTGGCTGTCAATATAAAAGTAAACACGGCTGCAATTTAAGCTATTTTCTTCCAGTGTTTCTACTGCTTTGGTTACGGCTACTATTGGTTTACATAAGTCGGTTTGCCACCCCAAAACAAGATATAGCAATCTTAAACTCAGCCCTCAATAAAGCAAGTTATAAGTCTCTCAACATTCGCATTGATTCATTGACATTTTTTCCTCCATAATGTGGAAAAAAAAATTATATTAAAATTAATGCAATATTGGGAGACCTAGAGCACTTACTTTATTTAACTAAAATTGACTGGGCTACAAATTCTAAATAAAAAGTTCGAAAATTTCGTTTGCTTTTCGAATTTTTTCGAAAACGTTTTTTATACTGGTTCACAGTTTCGAAAATATAAAAACAAAATTCATTTGACGAAATTTGATAAAAATTGCCATTGCGATTTTTTTTCGCTGCTGTAACTTCTATAATGTATTTAAGGAAATCAGAATAACTTCGAAGAATTTTAGTCACACAAAATGAAGGTATTTGGCCGCTCAAAAATCGTTTCGGATTTAAGCTATATTTTTTCGAAAGCATTGTGTAGTCTGTCACATTAAACGACCGAGCTTCTAGGCTTCTATGATTCTAACTAACGGCTGCCTTTTATTGCACCATCATTTTTAGAAGTTCGTATAGCGTATGTACATACAAAAATTTGAAGAAAGAGATGAAATATATCTTTCAACTATGTATACTATGTGTTAAAACGAATACACCACTCCAGCGACGCGAATAAAAGATATGGGATAATAAATAGGGGGACTCATGAAAGCATATAAATTTATAAGGTGTAAAATTATATCCATTTACACACGCCGTTATATGAACGCACCTAGTAATACTCTTGATAAACTTGATTGTTTATCAGCTGTATTATTGCCAAACAAAATTTTTTTGATTGTTATACAAATTAAAAAATGCCAAGATTAAGTGAAAAATCAAAACTAAAACGCCTTTACTTGCTGATGTTGGAGATTTCTGATGAAAATGCCTGCAGTAATGTCTGCAAGGTTGCATTCCTTTGAGTTTACCGCGTTTACACATTGAAATGTGCGCCTAAATTTATACAAATTGTGTAAATGATTTTTCATACAAAATTTGGTAGCTCGTTTACGCACTAGATAAATTTATACGTTTACACACTTTATAAGGCATTTATACGGTTACATGAGTCCCCCTAATAAGAAACTTAAACTGACGGATTACGCTTCCTTATTTACTTTAGATATGTGTATATATATATATATATATATATATAAGTATAATAGATAAGTGTGCACCATATATATATATATATATATATATATATATTAACCTTTTGGTGCACACTAATCTATTATACTTAGGTTATATTGCTACAATTATTTGGCGAAAAAGCGACAAAGAAAATTGCTTAAAATTCTAGGATTTTTTAAGCCACTGGAAGGTACTTATGTAATTATTTCCGGTTATCCTCGTTATCGAAGTGCTTCTGCTGGCTATTAATATGAACTTGAAAATTTACTTTTACCGCAAAAGACCTTGGCAAAAAAATATATTTTCATTCGGTAATATTTTCATTCGGTTTTCACCCGAAACACACACAACTACACGTAACCATCAAGCAAATTTTGTGCGTTGCCCGGCAGCTTTAGTTGGCGCTATAATGTAAACACAATGTTGCGTTGTGTCGACCAAAAACACTGTCACACAAACATATCTATAAAACAATGGTCACCATTATGTTGAATAATTATTTGCGGGCCTTCACAAGTATTATTATTCTCTTTCGTCTTTATTCGTATTGTCACGGATATTAGCATCACTAAGCTACATCATCACTAAGGCGATGCTAAGGCCATGCCAAGCAGTATTTACGTCAATAATCAAATCATGTATGCACATATATAAGGCAGCCGAAAGAGATGTCACACACAGATGCATTTACTTATACGCCTATGTGTGTGCGAGAGACTGTAAACTACAAACTCACATACATCTGAGAGACGCTGAAAAGTAGAAAATTGTAAACAAGTAGAAACTATATGAGAAATATAAACACTCGAAATAGTTGGTAAGTTCTGGAAATAGAAGAGCCTAGATGTATGCAGCGTAAACTATAAAAGCGGCACAAGCGAGTAAAAAGAATTCAGTTTCATTTGAGTTGTCAAGCAGTCGCGATTAAGACGATATCTAGCGAGCAATAGCAGTATTATTTTGAATAGTAGAGTTTCATTGAGCTATCAATCAGTGTGGTTATTAAGCAAGCTATTCGTTGCGCAGTTTTAGTGTTATTGTGAAGTACTTTAATAAAGGCCATTTTGCATTATTACAAATTGGAGTTATTTATTCAACAGTTTAGTGATTCGAACTTAGCAGAGGATTGCAAATAAGAGGATTTGCAGCAAATTCGTTACAGTATTTAAGGCTCCATTACTGATACTTATCATAGACTTGACTTGACTTGAGAACTGTCACTTACAGTTCTGTTAAATGAACATTGCATGTTACTGATTACTCAAAATTTAGCAACACTTAACTTGACTTAGAAGTCTGTTGAATTTTGATTTTCTATGTAAGTTCTAAGTGACGTTTATATTTTGAGATGCCATTTGTTTGTTTCCATTTCATTTTGATATTTTGTCATAGAAATTGACATTTATTGATTATGATGCCAGATTGTATGCACTAAGTGGAGTATAATCGTGACTAAGTTGCCAAGTTTACGCCAAGTCAAGTCAAGTCTATGCTAAGTGTCAGTAATGGAGCGTTTAGTTGTCGCTGAACAAGCCATTGTTTACTATATAGTTTGGCAGCTTAAATAGAGATTATGTTACGAATAGAGTGGAAGGCAGTGGACTAGGCAGTCGAATGTCATATAATGAAGGAATGGTGTGCGGAGTTTTTTCAAAGTTAAAAAAAAAAAATGATAAAGCTTTAATATAAATAAAACTATTGTTTTAATAACAACAAAAACGCCTTATATATTCTATATACATAAATTCGTAAGGATTATCTAAAATTTTTGTTTGAAACTGAGTCGAGAACTGTGCGTGTGAATGTGCGAATGTTCACCGATCAGCTGTTAGTTGCGCTACTTGGTAAAATTTACAATGGAACAAGCAGAGTAGCAACATCGGGTGAGGCTATTGTTTATTTGCGCTTTTGAGAAAAGATATTTTGCAAACAAACGCTCATGCGCAGAATGTTTTCATGGTTTCATGTTAACAATTTATTTTGTTAGACTGAAGCAATAAAGTAGTATTTATATGGCATATTTATGAATTACTTTTTGTGTGTTAACAAACATGCGTGCATACTTCCTACCTCATTGATTTTTCATCACCAACTAAACCACTACCAATAAGATGATATTAGTTTTACTCACACGGCAAGTTTGAATTTTGGCGACCCCTGCTATAAAATGTAATTATATTATGATGCCCGCCACTTGTTGCATTTTTAATGGCAAACGCATCTCTAAGTGATATCGAAAACTTTTTTTTACTTTTCTGAAGCTTTTTTAACAGCGCCCTCCCACAGTAGTATGTCAATGGCGCCCCATACAAAAACGGAACATAATTTTTAAATTACCGAAGAAACGTACGTACTCACACTTTTACTTAAATTTTTTTATGGCAACAACATTGGCAAGGAGTGTTTTCTTTATTATTCGATTATTAACAAATAGCTTTTCATCATACTTTGACCCCATTTTCGTTTTCATTTCATCTCACAAATTTATTTGTATCAAATAAAAAATTTATGCGGCACAAGAAAATTCGTGGCAAAATATGTGAGTATGTTTGTATGCCATACATAATTGGGGCAGAATTCTATTTTGGAATTTTATGACATAACAGCAATATGTCGGCTGATGAAGCGCCAAAAGCGCCAGCTGTCAAACACTGGCATATCAACCTTCAATCATAAAACAAAAGGAAAGTTTGATATGAGACTCACCGCTTCGAAACCGGCACAAAACTCACGCGCTAGACAGAAACGTACTGAATCGATTTCGAATCAAACCGATACTGTTACCAATATTAAGAAAACAATTTTGATTAGCATTTAAAAAAAAAAAAAAGCAGCAGCCTTAAATACAAAAGAAAAACAAAATACGCAAGCGGCTAAAGTGTTTGTGTGCGAGTCTATTTAAAACACAACAGAAGTAAAAATAAAAAAATCGCCAGCCCCTGCTTACCAAAAGAGAATACATTTCAACCAGGGACTGTAAATAAATGTTAGTCGAAATTTATATCAAAAAAATCGTAGGGCTAATACCACCTACATGAGAAATACACAAAATTGATTTTAATTCAATTTTTTTATTTTTTGCTCAAAATTAATCAAACTCTTTGAGTTTTTTAATTTCGCTCATAAATTAATAAATTTTTTAAGTTTTTTGTTAAGCTCAGATAATAATAAAATTTTTTTGAAATTATAATTACACTTATTAAGTAATAGTTTTTTCTGAGTTTTTATTTCAGAAATTGAATTTTTTTTTTTCTTTTTTGATATTTTTTTCGCTCAGAGAGTAATCATTTTTTTTTTATTTATTTAGAAAATGATATTTTTTTTAGTTTCTCCTTTCTCTCAGATATATATATATATATATTTTTTTTTAGTTTTTTTCGCTTAGAAAATATTTTTTTTTTTTTGCACAAAAAATAATAACTTTTAACTTCGTTTTTTTTTTGTTTTTTGATTGTTTTATTTTGCTCAGAAAGTAATAATTTTTTTAGTTTTTTATTTCGCT
The DNA here is from genome assembly GCF_040869045.1 of Eurosta solidaginis. Taxonomy (NCBI): domain Eukaryota; kingdom Metazoa; phylum Arthropoda; class Insecta; order Diptera; family Tephritidae; genus Eurosta; species Eurosta solidaginis. The sequence continues at coordinate 284,399,884 of NC_090321.1, read as the reverse complement.
CAGAAACTAAGACTAATTCCCAAAATTTACAATTATTATTATATTAATTTCCCTCATAGAAAAATAATTATTTTTTAAGATTTTTATTTCACTTAAAATTTAATTTTTTTTATTTTTATCTCGCTTTAAAGTAATATTTGAAAGCATTACATGTTTCCGAAAGAAGTACATAAAAAACGATTTTTGTAAAAAAAACTGTTAGCTGTCACGATCCCTGATTTCAACATAAAAATGGGTGTGAGTGTGTTTGAATTTTATTATTTTGTCTTGTATTTTTGCTCTCGGCACACTTAAACGCTTAAAAAAAACGTTCGCATGTACACTCTCATGATAACCAACAGCAACACCAACAACACAGGGCGTTGAGTGAGTACCAAAAACACAATAAATTTGCGGTAAAAGAAGGAGCAAAATGTAGGCAAAACAAATAAAAAACTTAATCAAAATAATTCTAGGTATTCTCTCTTGGTTATAGTGCTGTTTTTAAAAAGTCAATACATGTCACACTTGTATCACCTACACGTCGTATAATCATACATATGCATGATACAAAACATGGAGGTAGTTGCATTTAGTGTGACGTTAGCCACTTGACTTTTGCCGGGACAATGACAATTTCACCAAAAACAAGCTAACATATTGAAAAGTGTTACGAATTTTTCTAATTTTGATGGACTTCATTTAACGGAAACGACTAAATTACTTTCATAGTTATTTTAAACAAAAAAGAAAAATGAGCTGCATGCGTTGAAAATATTTTAATATATTTCGTATTCAGCCTAGAAAAGAATTTTTTTAATAAGTTTTTCGAGTTCCGGAAATATGTTTTGGTGGAAGGTACCCGGTTTGAAATATACAAAGCAAGGGAATATAACCTTCTAAGTGTCCGTACATTTGCCCAGAACATGTTGACAAAACATACGCGTTTGTCTATTGATTGCCCAAAGGAGGTCCTTATAAACCGACACCGCAATTTCTAAAGAGTTTAGGTTACTTAAACGCATTTTTTATGAAATTGAATGGTAAATTGGCTATAAGTCCATATTTTTTATTTATTGTATAATTCAAGCGTAGTGCTTGAGGAGGGAATTGTTAAACCATTTTAGGGAGAACATTTCTTTGTAGCCACTAGTTATGAGAGGTTTTTTCCCGTTGTACCAGGGATCACCTTGGGGCAAGCCCGTCTATACACATTCTGTGCATTTTTAGCATTGACGTGGATGTAGCGTCCCACAAACGTAACAAATTAAAAACCTACAACTTACTGCACAGTTTGGAGGTACACTTTTTCTCAACATGCCTTGAGAAATATCCACTGTAGAGGCATGATAATAGGGCCATGCTAGAACAACAGGATTTTTCGTGTATTTTTTTCTGTCTAGGGTTCAAGCTGCCATAAAGATATGAGTCATTAACCAGGGTATGAGCCATTATCCAATATTTTTCAATAAAATTGCATGTTTTACTGTATTCTGAATAGACATGTATGAACATAAATCATGCTAAAGCATATTACTCAATTAGCCATTTCGTTTTCATCCTGAGGGAAATTTCCACGCCTTAAACAGTAACAGTATGGCAACTCTTCTAGCGAAACAACAAACATTATGAAACTTCAAAAATCCCCAAATACGTCAAAAAATTTTGAGTGGGACTACCTTCTTTTTTATACCATGTACATACATATGTATAATGCTTGTATGACGCTCGTACGAGTATTTCTACTTAAAGCTATATGAGTCAAACGCACTGTTGCGGCATTTCAAAAGTGTTCGTTTTTATGAAATTATAATCAGCATAATTAAGAAATCGGCTGTCAAATGGTTAATTAGACTATATTGTCATCAAATATTTATCATAATGAATGTTAGCATAGCTAAGAAAAATTAATATGAGCAGATTAGGGAAATAACGGTGACATTGACGTAAGTCAATGGACGTAAGTCAAAGGAACAATTTTTCTCTTGTTAGCCAAATCGTTAGAGCATATTGCGACCACCTAATCTTAGATAATTTTAATCCCTGTGCTATGTCGTTACAGAGCTATAAAATAAGCAATTTAGTTTCAAATGAACAAATGTAATACAAATCGACTGCTGAAAACGTTGAAATCCCTATCTGAGCTTAAATTCAATACATTTTCACACTAGCTGGAGTGTTTATGAAAAATATTTTCAGATGGGGCGTTCTTCAACCGAATTCTGAAATCGGGCGTTTTTGAAACAAATTCTGAAATAGGATATTCAAACGTTTTTTGAAATAGGGCGTTTTCGAAACGGCAACCGAGATAGGGTGATATCCACTCAGCAGTCGATTATGCCTTCATGAACTTTAAAAAAATGTTGCTCATACGCAGCGTTGGTTCCTGTTATTTGTCAAACGGGTACTTTTAGCTGGGTTACGACCGATTTGGATCAAAAACTAGCATCGATTTTTGTTGATGTGTTGTTTAAAAATAAAAGCCATTTAAAAATTTCGGAGATCGTACCCCAGCCAGCATTTTTTGAAAATTTTGATCAAAAAATATTCAAATATCATACCCTAAGATGATTAAAAACGTTCAAATTTAAAAGCATTTTCTGTTCGAATATTAGCGTATCGTCGGGAGAAAAATGTACCATAAATGTGATTATTCTTGAATAATCATTTATGATTCATATTTCGAAACGCTTTTTATTCATATTTGATATCATTGTAAAATTGAGCTTTAATTGTTTTAGAGTAATATTTGACTGCTTTTCACAGTCATTTTCTGATCATATACGTGAATATATTTCAATCGTTTTGGTTTAGATTTTTGGCTCATTTTTGAATGCGATTATGATGCATTCATTCTTCGTATCTCTTTCAAAATAAGATACTACATAATAATCTTATTTCATCAGGGGAAGAAAGCATGCGGAAGTGAGCTATTTGAACCACAGGTCACTCGCAAACAAACTTGACCGATATTCACCTGCGACTACAACATCCAACATCAGCTATGATGGTCAATATCTTAAAATACGATACGGTACGGGATGTTGAAGACATATCCAGGTACATATGTCAAGAGAGTTTCACTTACCTGGTCAAATAGCTCACACCTTTTGTATTGTCCAACTATTATCTATTATCTGGGAAGCCGAAGGTGGAGAAATGGTTGGGGAAATCTTGGGGCATGAGCAGCATTTGCATTAAATTGTCTTGAAGAATGTCTTAATAATAAAAATTGTATATACATATTTTTCTGAACTTCATGATTGAAAAAATGTGTGTATGTGAAAAAAATAAGATTTTCAATGAAAAGTAAAACTTTAACAAGTATAAAACTCATTATTCAGTTAACAAATATAGTCAGAAAAGATTCAGAAAGCTGAATTAAAAATGATTATAAATGTTTGATCACCTAAAGTAAACACATTTGATTCAAATATGATTCCAAAATGTGATTGAAAAACTATATTCAGTTTTTGTTCATCGAAAGGTAAGCATATTTGATTATTCTTTTTGCTGACTTTTATGAAATATTAAAATTTAATCATCAAAGGACTTCAAAAATGATTCCAAAACGTGATCGAAAAATGATTTTCAGTTTTTAACATCAAAGGTATTCATATTTGATTATTTCTTTTGTTCAATTGTATGATAACTCATTATTTAGTCAGAAAGAAGAATGAAATTGTATTAATATGTAGGAAAATTCAAAATTTAATCATCTAAATGCCGTGTGGGACCAACTATGTTTTTTTTTTTTTTTTTTTTCGGACCAATATCGATCTACATTTTAGCACATGTTCTACAAACTGGTTTATATATCGAAGTGATTTAGTACTCATATAGAAGCACTAAAAGAAAATAGCCTAAACTGCAGCCGAATCAACTTTTATATTAACAGCCAAGTAGTAATTATCTCGCATAGCATAACATCTAAAATTGTATTAGCTGGCAAGCAATCCCTGGAAAGAATCGTTAACATAGGTCCTGGTGTTTGATAGGGGTTTTCAGTTTCCAGTAACACTATGGACTTATTCAGTCTTTGTGTGGTCCTCACGGAACGGCGGGTTCAGCCTTACCTAACCTACAAATGGGGGGGTATATACAAACTATGTCTGATGTATCAAGGTGAAGGCTTTTCTACACTTAATCGTTAGATTTCAGTATCGTAAAAACCGGTTTAAAGCCCAACTAGGATCAAATTTTGGACGTTATCACCGGAATTGATACCTTGTTTCGTTTTCTGTGCTCTGCATCATCAAATACTGCTATTTCGGGTGAAGTTTAGGTCTATTTTTTTCTCCATATTGAGTAGAATAAAATTTGGGGCTAAAAATACGCGATTTTTATACTCAGCTGAGGAAAGCTCACAGAGTATATTTACTTTGTTGACGTGACGGAAGATTCTAACGGAGAAAACTAATCGAAATAAATATGGACAAATTGATCGGGGTGAAACAATAACTCATTTACCCTTATCCATTAGTTCCGCACTCTGTGAACACCATATCTTGAATAAATTTCGAGATATCTTTCTAAAATTTGATAGGTTCCTTGGTACTTATCCCAAATTGCTGTTTTATATCAGCGAGTTCGGACGATAACCACGCGCAATTTTGTATATACATATATAAAGCTTTAGAACATAAAGACATGAAGCAGCTATAATAGTCGAGTTTCATGTGTAAGTTAAAGTACTTACCCCTAATTTCAGTTTTTTTTACACTTTCGAAAAGGGGCGTGGCATTGCCTGAAGAGTGCAAACTCTTATTTTCAAATATTATTAGTCTTAAATCAAAAACGGTTTAAATTATCATCCCTAAACTTGGTAAATAAGTTAACCTTGTCACAAGTAAAGAGTCTTGAAAAGATGAACGAATTTTTTTATAGAGACACGCCCACTCTTATATAAAAGATAAATATAAGAGGCAGTATCATTGCGAAAAAAGATTTTTGTATCAGTGCTTTTTTTACTTCTAAAATGTATTCACAAAAAGAAAAATTATAAATAAATAAATGTGTGAAAGTGGGCGTGATATCACAAATTTCTGAATAAGCATTTTCTTACATTGTGGGGGGACAGAATTAGAACCAGTACTATCTCTTATTACGATAGATCTGCGCTAGCCCGCAACTAGCGCGGTTTATTGCAGGGTAGACACGAACTGCGTAGTGGGACTTGTAGCATGATCAATTCAATGGTAGAATAATGTGTAAAATCCACTAATATATTACTTCCTAAATTTTGTAGCAACTAAAAAATCGAGAAACGCATATTTCTATTGCTTTGATATCCTAAACTACGATTAGAATTTGCAATGCGCCGTGATTTTTATAATTAGGCATTTCACTCAAACCCGTAAATTTCTCTTAAATATGGAAATATTGTAAAGAACATAAACGTTCTTATAAGTTTGCGAGGTTTGCGAAGCAGTTGGAAGTTTGATTGTGTTGCTTTAATGTATTTTTATAAAACCTAAATTAATTTATAAAAAAACTCAAGCTCAAGCAACAGATAATAATTATTTTAGATCTCTGCTTATTATTTATTTTTGATATGAACTGATAATAACTCATTATTCAAACAAATTTAAAAATAATCCTAAACAGGTTCCCGTGATTGGTTGGTTGGATGAGATCAAAGTCCATTTTCATGTTTGATTAAATTACAATTGTAGATATTTTTGAGTGCAAAAATTGGAACTCATTGAATAATAATATAAAGTACGTTATTTTTATATAAACCGTTTATTTAAATGAATTTGGTAAAACTGGAAAATAAGAATAACGCTGCAACCCGGTTGGCTATGGAATCAAACCTATTTTGAATGGAGCGAGCCATAACTAACACATAGTCACGGACCCATCGTAATTTATTTTATATATTTTAACTTGGATAAACTAAAAACAAAACGGTGCTAAAACCGCACTTTGTGGATTTTGTTATTATAAAAAAAAAATTTCTTTCAGTGGGGACTTGAACCTGGAACGTTTTTTGTGAAGGACGGAACACGCTACCACCACACTACACCGGCTTGCTGTTCACATCTGCAATTACTCAATACAACAGCGTTGACTCCAAAATTAATTTTCATAGCACTCGAAAAAGTGTCAACACTGCACTAAATATTTTTGTGTGTATAAGTAAAATATCATACAAATGTTTTCTTTTCCGGCAGACTACTTTTCTACTCACCAAAACTAGTTCTCAATGTTCTGCAAGTAATATTATCTTAAATACTTTCACTTTCTGCAACGCACTTTAATGCCCCTTCACGACTTTTTTATGTTTGCATTAACTGCGTTAATTGACAATGAAATTAAAATTTCAAATCAGTTTGGCGCGCAAATTCCCACTGATTTATTGTCTGCGCGAATGCACAATCGACACGCTACTCAATCGACGAGCTGGTGCCGTAACAAATTGCTGCACTACCTTCAACACTTTTTGTGATAGGTGCAAATAAAAAAATATTATAATTTTATATTTATTTTGACTGACACATTTATTTATATTCTTTATGGTGCTTTATCTTTAGGCACTCAACGAATATTTTTCTTATCTCAACATAATTAGAGCAGCCGGCGATTATAGCAAATAACTAGCAGTATTTAGTGATTATCTAGCACAATCCGCTAAACGAACTAGCTTTTGTTGTGGCAACGATCTTACTGAATATCTGTCATTGATCAAACCGTAGTCACCTTAAGCTCGATCTTTGAATGTCATTTGTTTACTAACGTCCTATTGATTCTGCTTTGAAAAATACTTCGCTTCATTGAGTGTTTTAGATCCAACACTCATTGACTTCACATCATCAAGCTGATACAAAAAAATGCTTATTGTGTTTGCTATGAGCATATATGAAGGGCTCAGAACCAAAAGGATCTAAGTGACATTTTTTCTAAAATTGATTTATATCCATATTTGTATATTAATATAGTGTATATTTGTTAACAATGCGATCCAAGCCATTTTGGACATTTTAGTGCCATATGTTTGCCAGGCCAAAAACGTACTAAATTTTATTGCACTAATGATTGGAGCCAAAAGGATCTAAGTGCGCTCCTCCAAGCAATAAAATTTAATTGCTCGGCCAAAAGAACATGCAGAATTTTTTCGAGTATGCAGTCTTGTAGCCCGTTTAATTTTAGTATAATAAAGTGCTAAACTTAAGTTCGTAGGAAGTCTCGCTGATTTGAAAGAGGTGAAGAAGCCTCTCCCCTCTCACGTCTGTGCCGCAGACTTGGGTTCAATACTTGACTAATGTAAAAGCAGGCTTACATGAAAGTACATCATCGTATAGCAGTGACAAAATAAAATAAAATAAAACTGTTAAAAATAGCGAAATTTTTGCTGAACTGCAACTGTCCGTTGTATATTTTCTGTAAATACTTAATATAATGTCACTATGCCTAATGTATGCCAAATTCGCGAAAATTTTCCGAATTTTCAACTTTTTTCTCAAGATTTTTAGAACTCCTTTGAGTAGGCAGTTTTGAAGCGAGTGAGTTAATCTTAGTTTTGTAAAAAATTTCCCTAATTTTTGGCAATTTTTTTCTTGAGTTATACCCCACAGGAAATTTCTAACGTAATTTTTTTTATATGGAAAAAGTCCTTATCCTCGTAAGAAAAAAAAAATTGCCAAAAATCAGCGAGACTTCCTACGAACTTAAGCACTTTATTACACTAAAACTAAACGGGCTACAAGATTGCATACTCGAAAAAATTCTACATGTTCTTTTGGCCGAGCAATCAACGTTCGAAATTTTATTGCAATAATTTTTGGAAATATTTGCAATAATTTTTTGGAAATTTACAGTTATTTTCCATCTGCAGTAAACATCTTTTGAATTAGTTGACTAACCTGCATTCATTTAGACAGGAATCATTTCAAACGCATTTACCCAGAATTTACAATAAGTAATTTACATTAACCCAATTTTCTCAATTCAACGTCGATGTTACTTAGATCCTTTTGGTTCTAAGCCCTTCATATGTAATACTCCTTTATTGCTAATAGAAAATGCGCGCAATGTGTTTTGAATTCGAAAGCAAAACAAGACAGCCTATAAAATTTTTGTGATTGTAGCAGCATAAAAGCGGAGTCATTGGTGCCGTTTGTCGTATCTCTGTAGTCGTATCCCTAACGTAACTCTATACGATACATTGTTATCAATTAATGGTGCCTTAACCTAAAAATCGTGAAAATTTTATAAAAATGAATAAAACGCAAAAAATTACAAACATATTTTGCAAAAAATAAGTCTTCTAGTCATAACGTATCCAAAACAATGAATAAAATCTACAAAAAGTTATTAAACTCACCAACTCAAATATTTATAGGTTATGGATTCGGCGAAAAACCAAAAACCAATTGGTTGGCTACGATACGGTTACGACCTTAGCGTTACGATACGGCATCAATTATCGATTACATTGATACCCATAACGTTGGTCGAATCAGCTGTTATAAGGTTACCGGTAGCAAGTAGTTTTGACACTTCCTTTATCTCTCTCGTCACTTCTCTGCAAGGCACAAAAATCAGAGTCAGCAATCCGTCAGAAGAAAATTTATTAAAACTAAAATATGGGAATTGAAAATGCACTTAAGTAAAAGAGAATACCCAAAACAAGAAGAAAGACACATTTGTGCTCAATTGCAGTTTCATTAAAAAAAACTCATAAATACAGACACTGTTATCCCTGGTGTTTGACCGACTGTTTTCTTACAGAATCGTTGCCCAAGCAATAATGAGACACACATGGAACTAGGGGGTGGGGAGAGAGGGATTGCCTTGAAGGTTTAATGTGGCCATATAAATCGTTCCCGAGATGGTCGGGTAAGTACCTTAATGGTGCTTTGTTACCGGAAGGTACCGGATCTATATCTGGCAAAGGATCATCAACATTCGATAACACTCCCCAAAGCCTTCGGGGAGTGTCTTTATCGTTAATATAACAACAACACACATATATTCCTTAGGGAAACCAGGGCTCCTCTTTACATGTTTGCTAAAAAAAAAATCTTTAGAAAAAGGTAGAAGAAAGCGTTCTAGTTTTGTTAAAACTTGGATACAACTTGACATATGAAATTTTTCTTGAGCGTTTTTGGTATACATTTCTCATTTTTCTTTTGATGTGGATATTAAACTTTAACTAAAATTCTGACTACGTCAGTATTGCTTAACCCTCAAAACAGCTGTTCTTTCCTTTTTTTGGAAAAACCTTACGCTTGCAAATATTTCTATATAAAATAGATTATTATTTACCTTAATTGTATATTCCGATCAGTTCATTATAATTAAAATTTATGATAATAGGATTCACTAATTTAAATTGTGTGTGTAAATAAAACTAGATTATTCACTATCTTCCCAACGTTTCGCTAAAATTTGTTAGCATCTTCAGGGGAGTATTTATTTTAAAAAAATCCCTGCCACAAACAGAAAAATTAAAAATTAACAACAAATTAACACATTGTTAAATGAGTCCAATTAACCCAAAAACACTTACACTATTGCATTTTTTTTTTTTTTTGTATAAAAAGCATAAAACCATTAAAACAACAAAATATTGGTCAATCTAAACATACATATATACACATATGAAAATTATCAATACCATCTAACTATTATGGTAGTCTTGTCAATACTAAATATTCTTATTTTTCTAAACATGCTATGTAAGCGGCAGCAATGTTTTCCGTATCTTCGCGTTTGTTCATTGTCTTTTCTCTTCTTTCCATTATCCTCAGTCTTTCTAATGTGTATCTTGTTGTTTCTCTCTTTTCTTTATCTATGATTTCCGCGTTTTCAAAATCAGTTGTATGTTCACTTTTTGTTGTTGTTGTTGTAGCAGTGCTTCGTCACATCCAATAGGTGCGACCAATCACAAATTGTCATCAATGTCCTCTAACGGGAGTCCAAGGAAACTTGCAGTTTCTACAGGGGTGGACCATAATGAGAGGGGTGTTAGAGGCGTTGGTTCCACATTACAGTTAAAGAGATGGTTGGTGTAATGTGGGGACACATTGCAAGCGGGGCATACATTTTCTATGTCGGGGTTGATTCCGGATAGGTAAGAGTTTAACCTGTTACAGTATCCAGATCGAAGTTGAGCTAGAGTGACTCGCGTTTCCCTGGGGAGTATGCGTTCCTCTTCCGCAAGTTTTGGGTACTGTTCCCCGAGTACTGGATTCACCGGGCAATTCCCGACATAAAGGTCCGACGCCTGTTTGTGGAGTTCACCAAGGACCTGCTTGTGTTTTTTTGCCTCATACGGCTGAGTTCTCAGGTACCGTATTTCCTCAAAATGCTTACGGAGATGACTCCTTAAGTCCCTAGGCGGTGCTGGCTCATCAATCAGATATCTGTTGGGATGCCCAGGTTTATGGGTATTCAACAGGAACTGTTTGGTTAGCATCTGATTTCTCTCCCTGATGGGGAGTATTCTCGCCTCATTATGTAGATGGTGGTCTGGCAGGCCTATAGCTTCTTCCAGTGGGTAGTTTTAAGGCTTGGCGACCATATAGGGGACGCGTAGCACGCAAACGGCTGGCCAATTGCTTTGTAAGTGGTAATGAGCGTTTCTTTGTCTTTTCCCCAAGTACTGCCAGGATTTTAATACGGCTCTGGATTTTCGGAACAATTGCGGTTGCGTGCTCACCAAAATGTAGATCATGATCAAACGTCACACCCAAGATTTTGGGGTGTAGGACAGTCGGTAGCGTAGTGCCATCGACGTGGATGTTCAAAATCGTCGACATTTGGGACATCCAAGTTGTAAACGGGGTCGCGGATGATTTAGTCGGTGATAAGTCAGGTTTCGCGAGGCGAAAAAACTGGAGAGATCAGGGAGGTAGCCGTTTATTCTGTTGCAAAGCTCATCGATCTTTGGTCCCGGGCCTGTAGCCATTATTGTGCAGTTATCGGCGTAAGAGACGATAGTAACTCCTTCTGGTGGCGAAGGTAGTTTTGATATGTAAAAATTAAACAAAAGTGGGGATAGGACACCACCCTGAGGCACCCCTTGCTTAATTCTTCTTGGCTTTGATATTTCGTTTCTGAATTGCACCGATGCCTGCCGACCACTCAGATAATTTGCGGTCCACCTTTTAAGACATGAGGGAAGGGTAGACCCTTCCAAGTCTTGCAGTAACGTGCCATGGTTGACCGTATCAAAAGCTCTTGATAGGTCTAGCGCTACGAGTACTGTTCTATGGTGGGGCTTCTGATTTAAACCACAATTTATCTGGGTGCTAATGGCATTTAGCGTGGTGGTGGTGCTATGGAGTTTTCTAAAGCCATGCTGATGACAGGCTAGCTGCAAATTTGCTTTGAAGTGGGGGAGCAAAATGGCTTCAAGCGTCTTGGCTACTGGCGATAGGAGAGATATCGGGCGATATGACTCTCCTATATTAGCTGGTTTCCCAGGCTTTATTAGCGTGACCACCTTGGCCATTTTCCATTTTTCGGGTATGACAAAGGTGGAAAGAGACAGGTTGAAGACATGTGCTAAATATTTGAAACCCTCTTTCCCTAAACTTTTAAGCATCGGCATGGCTATGCCGTCTGGGCCCACTGCTTTGGATGGTTTAGCATGACCGATGGCGTCCTCAACCTCTTTGGCGGTGATGGTAATTGGTGTCGCGCTGAACTTATATTTACGTGCGCGTCAGTTGGCCCTCCGTCTATTTTTGTCGACCGTAGAATGCATTATGTATTGTCGGCAGAAAGCGTTCACGCATTTTTTCGCATCCGACAGCACTTTGTCGCCAAAGGCGATGGAAACTTTGTCATTGTGCTTAGACGGATTCGATAGGGACTTTACGGTGGACCAAAGTTTACCTACACCGGCAGAGAGGTTACAACCGCTTAGGTGCTCCTCCCATTTCGCCCGCTTTTGCTCATCCACAAGCATTCTAATGCGTTGGTTTATATCCATTATTTGGGGGTCGCCGGGATCGAGCTGTCTTATAAGGTCACGTTCTCTCGCTAAGTTTGCGACCTCCGCCGGAAAATGAGGCCAAATTTCGGGTATTCTACCGGCGGGAATGAAGCGAGCCGAGGCGGATTCAATGACCTAGCGGGAAATCACGCTCCCCTTGGCGAGCATCAGTCGGGATAGGGAGGGCAGCACAGCGGTTGTCTGTAACGGATTTTTATTCGTCCCACTTTCTTTTTTAGAAGTCTATGAAAGTGCGTTTTTCTGTGACGATGAAGTCGGTGGTACGCTCGAGCGAAATAAGTATAGGCAGGTGGTCAGATGCCAATGTTACCATCGGCTGCCAGTTAACGCAGTTTGCGAGTTCTGCGCTCACGATTGATATATCCAGCGAACTATGACAGGTTCCTACCATACGTGTGAGGGCGTCTCCGTTTATTGTGCAGAACGTCGTTTATTCTATTTGATCCGCCAACATCTCACCCCTACTGTCTGCCTGCAAGTTTGAATGCCATAGATCGTGATGGGCATTGAAATCGCCCAAGATACTACGATTATTGCCAGTGAGTAAGGCGTTGATATTAGGGCGGTATCCACTGGGGCAACAGGTGGCAGGAGGGATGTCGATGTTGATGATTTCTAGGTTTGCATCGCCTGACCGGACAGATAAGCCTTGACGTTCTAAGACACTGTCCCTGCGACCGATGTCAGGTTCAAATATATGATATTGCACAGAGTGGTGTATGATAAACGTGAGGCCACCTCCACTTCCGCTCTCGCGATCTTTTCTGTGGACTTTATACCCAGAAGAGAGCAGATCTAGCTGTGAGTTTAGTCTCTTGAATCGCAGCAATGCGGATGTTGTGCCGCTTCATGAAATCGACTATCTCCGTGATCTTCCCAGTTAATCCATGTAGGGTTATATTTATATTCAACTTTAAATGTACCTACTTTAAATAAATTGAATTTTTTTGTTCTTGTTAATTTTTATTTTTCAATTGTAAAATATTGTCTTTCAAAAATTTTCATTCGGTTGAAATATTTAAAAACGTTTTGTAACATACTTTTAGGAGCGGTTAAATAAATATATTTTATAAAAATAAATAGTGCTTATTATTAAATAGTGATTTATATATTAAATACCACAATCCATTACAGTTTAACTGCAGAATTCTGAAGTGCAACGGGGGAGACGTCATCACTCTGGGAGTAAGTGACAGGTGACTGCGCCTGGGTTGTGAAAGGCTAGGACGCAACTGTTGTTGTGGTCCTGGGACTGGATGTCCTTGGGTAAGCATTGGGGTACCCGGTGTATTTGGGTATGCGGCCTGTCAACATGGCGCAATGAAACCCGTCGGGGGGTTGCCGTCGCGGAGACCAGAACATCTAGGAAAGTGGCACCGTCCAAGGCAGGAGCTGCATTGAGCGGATGTCGCAAAAATATATATTCTGTGCTGGCAAACGGTGCAAAAGAGGTAGAGAATAAGAGTCTGTTTCCCTGACCTACACGATTGCTTCCGGAAAAGAGGGGGGGGAGAAGATGGGGGCAGGGGCTGCTGCTCGGCATTGCTTCCAACTCTACTACGGAGATTGTAGGTATGAGTGGGAGCAGCCGTATGAGTTGGTGGCGCCGTGGGGCGCGAGCAGCAGCGGGTACTTGTTGTGGCTTGCTGAGCAGCGGGGCTGCTGGAAGGTAGTCGGGGCACACTAAGGCGTAGACTACGGAATGCCCTTTGGCGTGAACAGCAAGGAGCCACAAAAGATTTATAGAAATTACGTCCTAAAAAGATTAATTTCCGGCAGACGCAGCAAAACCATTTCTCAGGACCGGGGTCAGGAGACGGACCCGGATTGGATTCGATACCTTCCCGGAGCAAGAGAATATGGAGCAGTCCCGCTGCAAGGAACTGCTGGGAGGCTGACAATTTGTGGAAGGGACGCAACAAATTAAATGGGGTTACACTGTCACCATATGTTGTGATAAAGCTGTGCTGGTATTTTGCTTTTTGATGTCAGCTTCATGTTCGCCCAGTCCAACAGCTAAGGTTCGCTTAGTTGTGCCAATATATATTTTGTCACATTTTTCATTCTCTCTTCCTTTGCATTTTATCTCGTATATAACGTTGTTGTGTTGTTGAAGCTGTATAGGGTATTTTGTTCTTGTATATATTGTAGAGACAGTGTGGTTTGATTTGTAAGCAAGTGTTGTGTGTTGTGCTGTTGCTATAAATGATGAATATAATCCGTCAAATTTGGAATATAGATATGTGACGCTGTAGAATTTCTTTTATGTTTGTACTTCTGTATTTGTTTTTTTATTATTGAATTGATTGTTCTTTTTCATGATCTCCTGGTATATACATAAGTTCGCGTATTAAATTTATTGGGTAATTGTTTCTGCTTAGCTTTTGGTCAGTATCGTGTGTATTAAATTGTTGGCTGTGTTAATCTTATATTTTGTGGGTTGTGATGATAAATAATTTATTAGTCGTCCAGAAGAAGTAGGTTTTGTATACCAGTCAAGTATGAGATTTTGATTTTCCCTGTGAATGCATACGTCAAGAAATGGAATTTTGGAGTTAACTTCCATTTCCATAGTGAATTTCAATTTGTCATGATATTTATTTAAAATTTCCAGAATTATGTTCGCATCGTTGCGTTTGATTACAGCGAAAATGTCTTCCACATATTTGCAAATAAATTTTATTTCTATGTTGTGTTCTTGCTTTAGATTTTGAACCGTGCTGTCCAATAGGTCGCCCATGACAATGTCCGCAATGGTGGGAGAAAGCAAAAACAATTACCCAATAAATTTAATACGCGAACTTATGTATATACCAGGAGATCATGAAAAAGAACAATCAATTCAATAATAAAAAAACAAATACAGAAGTACAAACATAAAAGAAATTCTACAGCGTCACATATCTATATTCCAAATTTGACGGATTATATTCATCATTTATAGCAACAGCACAACACACAACACTTGCTTACAAATCAAACCACACTGTCTCTACAATATATACAAGAACAAAATACCCTATACAGCTTCAACAACACAACAACGTTATATACGAGATAAAATGCAAAGGAAGAGAGAATGAAAAATGTGACAAAATATATATTGGCACAACTAAGCGAACCTTAGCTGTTGGACTGGGCGAACATGAAGCTGACATCAAAAAGCAAAAGACCAGCACAGCTTTATCACAACATATGGTGACAAGTGGACATACAGCTGATTTTGAAAACGCGGAAATCATAGATAAAGAATAGAGAGAAACAACAAGATACAAATTGGAAAGCCTGAGGATAATGGAAAGACGAGAAAAGACAATCACCCCTGTTCTGCATTTCGATTACGTTCCCGTTCTACGCTCCGCTTTAATCGAAGTTAGGTATTCTGCATTGCGACGGAATCGTAACGAGAAGAGGAAGAGCGAATGATTTTTCGAAATCAGCTGTTTGTATGGAATGTGTGAACATTGGAACAAAATAAATTAAAGAAAATTTGTAAAAAACGCTGAAAAACGTTTATATTTTATTATCCACGCCATTTTGTACAAAAAAAAAAGCAATATAATATATTGTCGCAGTGTTATATTTTTTTGATTGAAGTGCTTTCATAATTGTAAGTGTGTTTTTGTCGTTCTTTTGGCCAATTCTCTGCCGTGGCCACCATGTTTTGTTAAAACGGATTCCTGCACCAATATAGTTGACATTTTCTGAATTTTATGGATGCTAATTTCATTGCACTGGCCTAAAGTTCTTTATAAAGATTTATTTATTCTTTCCGCAAGGATTGTTTACGTTTTCGCTTCACCTTCCTCTATTCCGGCAGCTTGCTTTTCCATATAACTGGACCCAATGAACAGATACAAATTATAGCTGTCTATTATAAAGGAATCAATAGCCGCGGCATTATTTGTGGAGTTGGAAAGCAGCGCATACGAAAATGGACAGGCGAGAATGGAAAGGCAAATATTGCGAGATTTGTGTAATCCATTTGAGATGAGTGACGAATTGTAAGAAATTGAACTTAAAAGTGGTAAAGTTTAATGACTTATTTTCATATTTAGGTTCAAAGGAAACTTTCGTCTTAATAAGGATGCTTTCAAGTATGTGATAGGTACTTTTGCGGGGCAAATACGTCCAAGGACTTCGACATCGACATCGACATGTTGTTTTTGACGTGGAAACATATAAAAAACAATCATCATCAAGCCTTTTACGTTTCTTAACAAGTTTTACTTACATTTTTGTTAAAATTCTGTTATAAATTAATAAAAAAAAAAAAGAAAATATTTTTCCGAACTATGATCAAAATGCAGAATACACAAAATCGAACGATTCGAAGTTGGATCGAAAGATATTGGAACACAGAATACCAAAATTGCCAAATCGAAAAAATTTCAATCCAAGTCGAACTGCAGAATAGGGCTGAATGAACAAACGCGAAGATACGGAAAACATTGCTGCCGCTTACATAGCATGTTTAGAAAAATAAGTATATTTAGTATTGACAAGACTACCATAAAGGCCGTGACAAAATGACATTTTTCATA
This sequence comes from Eurosta solidaginis, assembly GCF_040869045.1. NCBI lineage: Eukaryota > Metazoa > Arthropoda > Insecta > Diptera > Tephritidae > Eurosta > Eurosta solidaginis. Next base: position 284,383,393 of record NC_090321.1, on the reverse strand, counting down.
AAGATGCGCTTAACACAAGCTTATGCATTCCAATAACATCGCCACAATCAACCAAGATGTTGCGTTTGTAAATATGAAAGAACTTCAGACTTGGTAATTGAAGTTTATTTCGCCTGGCACTGGTATAAACATTATCCCTATACAACAGAGATACTTGCTAACATATTTTGTGTCGTATTCATTTGTTATATTGCAGTTTTCAATTGCGAAAAATGTTAGAAAATTTACCAACCAGTGGGAAAAATAATTTCACTTGCAAAGTGTGTCAACACCCTTAACCAAAAAAATTGTCACATTCTTCTTCTTATGCTTTTCTTGTAACAAAATTTGGGATATGGCTACTTTTCAATATCAGATGGCGCCAGTGTCGCTCTTTCTACCGTTCTCCATAAAAATGCGTGGAATCTACTCATAATGCATAAGCTTGTGTTAAACTCATCTATATGAAAAAGTGTTTATGTGTCGGGGCTTTAATAGTTAGATGGTATTGATAATTTTCATATGTGTATATATGTATGTTTAAGTTGACCAATGTTTTGTTGTTTTAATGGTTTTATGCTTTTTATACAAAAAAAATAAAAAATGCAATAGTGTAAGTGGTTTTGGGTTAATTTTACTCATTTAACAATGTGTTAACTTGTTATTAATTTTTAATTTTTGTGTTTGTGGCAGGAATTTTTTAAAATAAATACACCCCTGAAGATGCTAACAAAGATTAGCGAAACGTTGGGAAGATAGTGAAATAATCTAGTTTTATTTACACACAGAACTTAGATTAGTAAAGCCTATATCATAAATTTTAATTATTATTTACCTTTTCTTAAATCAGGTTGCGCATTTTTTTTTTACTAAGTTATTGTATACAATTTAGTTGCTGTTCTTCAGCAAAAACTATGAAAACTCTACCGCAAACAAATTTCATAATGTAAATGGAGTAAACCGCACCGTCTTACAGGGATATACCCATAATGAATGTGTACACTTTTTTCGGAACAGTCCTGGTCTACTTCTGCTAAAAAGAGTACTACTATTTTTCAGATACTTCATAAAAATCTGATTTTTTTAAATGGTGTTGTTTTTTTTTTCATAAAAAATAAATTGTAAGCTGTCACAGTCAATAATTAATTATCTCTACAAAATGAGACACCCTAATCTGTATAAAAATAACTTGCATATCGGAAGCTTTATTCATAAAGTCCCTAATCAACAAATTTTTCGAAACTGCGTTTTTCGCAGATTTTGGTATAATATATTGTAATACATCCCTAGGAAAAATTTAAAATATGTTAAAACCAACAACAAGAGAGTTACGGCACCTTTCAAAAGCTATTTCTGCATGTAATGAATGTGAAAAATAGTTTTTTTGCTTCTCCCGTAAAACATTAAATTTGTTGGTTAGGGTCTTTGTCAATTAAGCTATCGATATCAATCTTCTTGTGCTAAACCTGCTATGAAAAAGGCGACAGAAAGATGTTTAACTTAAATGCGGATGCATGAATATGGAGATTATTATTTTTACGGATCAGAATATTGATACGATAGAGTCTTATGTACCGAATGATATCTAATTTATTTTTATGCAGTAGCATACTATATTTAATAAGACCATTTTAAGTATTTGCTATAATAGGTAGCAAAAAGTGAAAAGATTTACATAGACGATGTCCAAATTAATAAAATTGTTCCAAGAAGCTCATATCGTATCGTAACCGAATTTTAGAAAAGGAATGCTCCAAATGAAAAAAACTTTGAAGAAGGAACAACAAACGAACAAACAAATGCTGTCTTCAACGAAATATTCGAACCATTTGAAACAAGTTTGCAAAATAAGGTAGCAGGCACGCAGATACAACAAACAAACGTGTAATAATAAACGAATAAAAACAATGAATGCGCAAAATAAATAAACGACTATATAGTCTTAACGTACAATCGTTATTTATTTATACTTCATTTTTTTCGAACTAATCCACTGTTCCACACACCTGATCACTCGCGCTGTTTGTATATACATACCTTGTAACAACCGCAAATAGTGAGCTTTATGTACAACTAACATACACCGCAAGACCGCTATTTTAACAGTTGAGCTTTTATAGTCATAAAAGCAGACACTGCGAAAAATTATTGACACATTGTAAGCTGAATGAGGTCTTTATTACAAATTTTACAAAGTCAGTAAAATCTTTTATTTTTCCAATAGAAGGTACGTATCCTCTTTATCAAGGTAAGTTTTCGTATTGAAATAAACCCGATAAAATATCAGCGGAGCCTATTATAAAAATCTAAAAACTATTTTGGGAGGGGTGACAAAACATGAACGGCCATTACGTCAACTTGTGACCTTGTGACCACTTCAAATGGCCACACAGCAAATTGAAGTTATGACCATATGAATGGGTCACAAGGTCAAATGTCAAATCGTTAAAATGTCAACGATATTGACATTATGACCATACTGCTAATCCAAAATTGCCATAAAGTAAACTCTTTTTAGTGGCCATAGTATTGTAACTACTAAGTTCGAATCACTAAACTGTGTATAAACTGTGAATAAATAACTCCAATATTGAATAATGGAAAAATGGCCTTTATTAAAGTACTTCACAATAACACTTATTCTTTGCAACTAGCTTGCTTAACAACCAAACTGATTGATAGCTCAAATGAAACTGATTTCTCGCCTCTACTGTTGCACCTTTTATACTTTTTGATTTCTCATTGCATACTTCTAGGCTTTTACATTCCAGAACTTACTAGTTAGTTATCAGCTACAAAATCGCCAGCCACAACTACGTTTATAACTTTTCATTTGAGTAATAATTGCACAAATTATTGCCCTCTCTTGTGACAACTCAGATAAGATATATGCATGAGTTTGTGCATTGCTTCTCCGCTGCTCGTATACGTACATATGTGTAGACGCAATTGTTGATTCGTTTATGTAGATACATAATGATTGAATTATTGATGTGAATTCACGTTACTGCTTATCATCGGCCTAGAGATGGCAGTACCCTATTAGTGTTGCTAATATTCGTAACACTGCCCTCCACCTAAGTCTGATCGTCCCGATCAGACAAATCTCTCGATCTAAACGCTGCTAGCCTCTCCAAATGAACCACTTTCATTTTGGTTCGTGGTTTGCCAACGGTTTGTATGCGATACACTACATCGTTGATCCGTATTACAACTTTGTATGGGCCTTCCTAGTTACACTGCAATTTCGGGGACAAACCTTTTTCCCGTTGTGGGTTGTATAGCAGCACCAAATCTCCTTCCTGAAACCCTTCCGAATTAATTGCTTTATCGTACATCGCCTTCATCTTGTCACTCATAATCTTTGCTCGTTTCCTTACCAGATCGTGTATCTCTCTCAGCTCTTCTTCCAAGACACCAGTGGATTTCTTGACATTCCTCTCCGCATCGGCATCTATCCCATACTTCAAATCAGCTGGCAGTCGAAGGTTATTGCCAAAAATTACTTTTGCGGGAGTTTGGCCAGTTGTCTCATGTACTGCCGATCGGTAGGCCATCAAGAATAATGTTATGTGTGTATCCCAGTCCTTATGGTACTTGTCTACTACTTTCCTTAAATGCTCCTCCAACGTTCTATTGAAACGTTCCACCATACCATCGGACTGAGGATGCAATGCAGTTGTCCGTGTTTTCCGAATGCCCAACCTCTTGCACATTTCTTGGAACACAGTTGATTCAAAATTCCTGCCTTGATCAGAATGTAACTCCATTGGTACACCATACCTTGCAACCCATTCGTTTGTAACCATTTCTGCTACTGTTTCTGCTTCTTGGTTTGGGATTGGGTATACCTCTGGCCATTTACTGAAATAATCCATAACCACCAGTACGTATTTGTTTCCGCGGTTGCTAGTAGGAAATGGACATGCGACATCCATGGCGATCCTTTCAAATGGTGCACCTGAAATATACTGCTGCATCTGGCCATGACTTCGTGTTTTGGGCCCTTTCGCCTTGTTGCATACCTCGCAGTTGGCAATCCACTCGGTGACCGACTGACGGCAACCAACCCAATAGAATCTCTGCTTAATTTTCTCGATCGTATTTGTGATTCCAAGATGACCTCGACTTGGACCATTATGCAGCTCGCTGAGCACGTCAGGAATCCTCTTTCTGGGAACAACTATCAGTTTCTTCTTGCATTGACCATCCTCACTCTCCCATACTCGAAGAAGGCAACCGGATATCAATTCTAAACTGTTCCACTGTGCCCAATATCCGTATCTAGAATAAATGTTGCTCCTTGAATCGGATATGCTAACATTGAGGCAGTGCACAAACGCTCCTTCAATGATTGGAAAGCCACTTCTTGCTCCTTCTTCCATTCAAAAGCTTTATTTTTTCTTGTAAGCTTATGGAGGCTATGGGCTACGCTGGAAAATTTGGTACAAATCGGCGGTAATATGTGCACAGCCCAAGGAAACTTCTCAATTCATGTAGGTTCTGTGGTCTTGGCCAATCCTTTACAGCCTCTATCTTTTCGGTCGCAGTGCATATGCCCTCTGTGGTTACCTTGTGACCCAAATAATTTACTTCCTTTTTAAACAGCGCACACTTCTTGAGACTTAACTTCAGACCAGCGCCAGCTATTCTCTGAAAAACTTCCTCCAAGTTCTTAAGATGTTCATCAAAATTCTTGCCCAATACGATGATGTTGTCCAGGTACACCAGGCATGTTTTCCAATGTAGTCCAATCAGTACCTGGTCCATGAGTCTCTCAAAAGTAGCTGGTGCATTACAAAGTCCAAAAGGCGTCACTGTAAATTGCCAAAGACCATCACCGACACTGAAGGCTGTTTTCTCTTTATCTTCCTCCTTCACCTCAACTTGCCAGTAGCCGCTTTTCAAGTTCAGTGTGGAAAACCATTTCATACCAGATAGCGAGTCCAGAGTGTCATCAATTCTTGGCAATGGGTAGCTATCCTTTTCCGTAACGTCATTCAACTTCCGGTAGTCCACACAAAACCTCATTTTTCCATCCTTCTTCTTTACAAGTACTACCGGTGAGCTCCATGGACTAGCTGATGGTTAGATGACGCCGCTGTTGCTAATTTCTTGTATGATTTGACTCACAACTTCCCGCTTCGCCAGTGGAACACTACGTGGAGCTTGACGGATCGGCCTCGCACCTCCAGTGTCAATTTGATGTTTCACAACATTGGTGCGGCCTGGTTTGGAACCATCCTGGTCAAATATGTTCGCGTACTTTAGGAGCAGTTGTTTTGCCTTACTCTGATAGGCTTCCTCTAGCCACTGCGTCCATGCCGTGATGTCATTTGAAAGATCAGTATTACTAGACGAAACGTGTTCCTGGAGCTGTTCACAGTTAATAACTACTTCGGCCTCTATTTTTGACATTCGGCGGCGGCGTGCGAAAATGGACCCTAATCGGCGACGGCGGCGGCGTTTATCACTTAGTGTCACTAATATTCGTCACAATAATATTCGATTTATAATCTATCTATATATAAATACACCACACACAAATTTTTCAACTCCTTTTTTGAACGCATCGTTTGGACGATTTGGATGAAGTTTGCACCAATTTGTAGGAAATAGAACTCTTCAGTGCATAGGACATATTTTTGGTCTTTAGGGGGCATGGCATCTGATATGTATACCAACATATAAAAAATCAAATATGTCTACCATTAATACCAGGCAAATTATACTTGGCATGGCGGGCGCCCAACATCGATATTACATCAGGGGAGAAAAAGTGGAAGTATTTGGAAGATAGGTTTCTTCAGTGCAAGGCCACGTGTCATCTGATATACATATAGCAATATATGAAAAATTCTATATCTCTGAGGATAGTATTACCAGAGCAGTGGTACAACATTGATATTATGTAAATAATTGATATTGTATCAGGGGAGGAAGTGGAAAAGAAAGTGTGAACCTTCCATTCGAGTTTGATTTCGATGTTGTATATCTGGTGTACAACATCCCACATACTACAAATATTTGTAAGTATGTTAAACTAAAACATGTAAAGGTGTCTAAGTTCGGGTGTAACCGAACATTATATAGTCAGCGTGAGCTTCAATTGCACATTTCATTTCAGGTAAATTAATTTTCTACATAACACGTGACATCGCCCGTTTAAAAAAAAATGTCTCCCCATTTCCTCTTACAGTAAAACTTGATAAGTGAAATGTCATTGATTCAAAACTATTTTTTGCTAAGTTATAGCTTATTATTCTAGTCTACGACCCTTTTAAACTTGTTTTATATCTAAGTTGCCGTGGTCTTTAACCGATCCCGTCCATTTTTGCTAGAAATATTTCCTGCTACATGGAAAATCTCTGTACCCAATTTTATTAAGATCCGTTAATTTTTCTTGGATTTATGGCTCCCGAAACATAGAAAATTGCTTAGTCATAAAACTGGCGGTGCCACGCCCATTTTTATACTCAGCTGAGCAGAGCTCACAGAGTATATTAACTTTGTTCGCATAACGGTAATCCGTAACGGCATAAACTAATCAAGATAAATATAGACTTCTATATATCAAAATGATCTGGGTGAAAAAAGAAATTCATTTAGCCTTGTCCGTCCGTCCGTCTGTCCGTCCGCCTGTAAACACTATAACTTGAGTACATTTTGAGGTATCTTGATGAAATTTGGTATGTAGGTTCCTCGCTATTTAAAATGAAAGAAATCGGATTACAATTACGCCCACTTTTTCGATATCGAAAATTTCGAAAAACCGAAAAAGTGCGATAATTTATTACCAAAGACGGATAAAGCGATGAACCTTGGTAGGTGCGTTGACCTTATGACGCAAAATAGAAAATTAGAAAAATTTTGGACAATGGGCGTGGCACCGCCCACTTTTAAAAGAAGGTAATTTAAAAGTTTTGCAAGCTGTAATTTGGCAGTCGTTGAAGATATCATGATGAAGTTTGGCAGTAACGTTACTCCTGTTACTATATGTGTGCTAAATAAAAACTAGCGAAATCGGATGACGAACACGCCCACTTTTAATAAAAAAATTTTTAAAGTCAAATTTTAACAAAAAATTTAATATCTTTACAGTATATAAGTAAATTATGTCAACATTCAACTCCAGTAATGATATGGTGCAAGAAAATACAAAAATAAAAGAAAATGTCAAAATGGGCGTGGCTCCGCCCTTTTTCATTTAATTCATCTAGAATACTTTTAAGGACATAAATCGAACAAAAATTTACCATTCCTTGTGAAAATGGGCGAAATCGGTCGAAGTCACCCCCAGTTTTTATACACAGTCGGCCCTCTGGCCATCCGCTCGGCCCTTAACACGATAACTTGAGCAAAAATCGATATAGCTTTACTAAACTTAGTCCACGTACTTATCTGAACTCACCTTATCTTGGTATAAAAAATGGCCGAAATCCGACTATAACCACGCCCACTTTTTCGATATCGAAAATTACGAAAAATGAAAAAAATAACATAATTCTATACGAAATATGAAAAAAGGAATGAAACATGGTAATTGGATTGGTCTATTGACGCAAAATATAACTTTGGAAAAAACTTTGTAAAATGGGTGTCACACCTACCTTATTAAGTAGAAGAAAATGAAAAAGTTCTGCAGGGCGAAATCAAAAGCCCTTGGAATCTTGGCAGGAATACTGTTCGTGGTATTACATATATAAATAAATTAGCTGTACCCGACAGATGATGTTCTGGGTCACCCTGGTCCACATTTTGGTCAATATCTCAAAAACGCCTTCACACATACAACTAAGGGCCACTCTCTTTTAAAACCCTCATTAATACCTTTAGTTTGATACCCATATCGTACAAACTCATTATAAAGTGACGCCCGGTCCACCTTTATGGCGATATCTCGAAAAGGCGTCCACCAATGGAACTAAGGCCCACTCCCTTTTAAAATACTCACTAGCACCTTTCATTTGACACCTATATCGAACAAACGCATTCTAGAGTCACCCCTGGTCCACCTTTATAGCGATATCCCGAAATGGCGTCCACCTATAGAACTATGGCATACTCCCTTTTAATATACTCTTTAATACCTTCCATTTGATACACATGTCATACAAACACATTCGAGGTTTACCCTAGGTTAATTTTCCTATATGATGATTTTCCCTCATTTTGTCTCCAAAGCTCTCAGCTGAGTATGTATTGTTCGGTTAAACCCGAACTTGGCCCTTCTTACTTGTTTTACATATCTTTCAATTATATGATCAAAATCAATCTCAATATCGAAATGGGTATTTAAAAGTGCAGGACCAGTGAGTCTGTTCTCGGACCGTAACCACGTTTTCACCCGGCGAAGTGTCGAAAAACTCCTTTCTGCATAAGCATTGCTAGCTGGAAGCGTGGCCAGAATTTTGATAAGAGCATTTATTGATGGAAACGCATATTCTTTGCCATCATTTAAAACTTTTTCAGCTGATGGTAGAATTGATTTTTTGTGTTGCTTATCAGACCAGCGTTCTGACCACACTTCGTACTCTCCGTCTAGATTAATTTTGTTTCCTCCAATAAGAGCTGCGTATCGTTTACCAAGATCTTGGACAAGCTCTTTAGATAAATTCTTGTTTTGCAGTGCGATATGATCAAGAGGAGGTATATAAATTGCTTTTCGATAATACTCTTCAGTGTCTGATGAAGTGTAATTCGCTCGATGTAGTATTTGCTTTTTAGCAATTCGTGGGAGGACAATATCAAACTTCAACTCATCTGCTAAAGCGACTATTTGTTTGTAAAGTCCCGAAAAACAACTTCCTGCTTCAAGTCTATGGTTTTTTAATGTTCGCAAAGTGTCACTCAATGCTTCAGAAGCCTGATTCAAATCTATTGACTAAAAAAAAAAAAAAAAAAAAATCTATTGACGGTGTTTGCAAAAATAAGCTTAGTGGTCGTGTAACAGAAAGTACACTACTCGAAAAAATCATTGAAATCACGAACTCTGTCTCGCAAATAGATTAGGGGTTAGGGAGGGGGGCAATCGCCCCTCAAATCCGCCATTGATGGCATCATCATTGTGTAAGCTGAACAGTTTTTTTTGGAGCTGAAATACGAGAAAAAGGCTTGGTTAGTGAAATTTAGTTTAAAGCTACTCCATATAATCTCCGCGCTGTATAGAGGAGTAGAAAATTGGCGAAAGGGACTAAGGCATATCTCAAATAAAGAGAAATTTGTATGTCCAATTTATAGAAATCACCATAAAAGCTTTATTTTTGATATCATTTATCTAAGAAATTGGATTGGTCAAATTTTCCACCCCGGGCGATGCCATAATCGTAGGAAAGGTTGAACTGGCCGGTCCATGAGGACCTCACATAGACTGGATGAGTCCGTAGTGTTACCAGAAGTTTGTTTTAACGACCAAATTGAAAACCCCTATCAAAAACCAGGACCAATGTTATAAAATAACTCTGTCCTCTTGGCAAATACTAGAAGCTTTCTAGGAGTTAAGCCACTTGCTGCTTCTAGATCTGACAGCTGTATCTCTCCTAATAGCTGGAGTCTTAGCCTGGCAAGCGCAGGGCACGAGCACAGAACGTGCTCGATCGTTTCCTCCTCCAACCCGCACTTCCTACATCAGCTATCACTAAGAAAGCCTAATTTAAAGGCATGTGACGCCAGAAAGCAGTGTCCAGTCAGAATACCCGTCATGAGTCTACAGTCCTCTCTTTTTAATGAAAGAAGCACCTTTGTTAGTCTAAGGTTGTAAGACCTACACATAATCTTCGACACTTTACAGGCCCGCGCTTGAACCCACGCCTTTCCCGCTTGGTCGATTATGTGCACCTCTCGCCTTCGCTTAATCAAGCTTCAAGGGATGCGTCCTTTTAAGCTAGTTACTCTGCTTATTCATTCCCATCTATTCCGATATGCACTGGGACCCAATATAGATGTATGCTTCTCCCTATCCCGATTCTCTCCAGAGACTGCTTACGCTCTAACACGCATTTAGATGCTGTGCTATGCGAGATTATTGCCTTAATTGCTGCTTGATTGTCAATATAAAAGTTAACACGGCTGCAGCTCAAGCTCTTCTCTTCCAGTGTTTCTACTGCTTTTGTTACGGCTAATATTTCCCCTTGGAATACGCTACAGTAATCCGGCAGCCTGCAGGATCTGTTTATTTCCGGATCAGCACAGTATACCGCAGACCCTACTCCTTCCACTACTTTGGAACCATCTGTGTACACATGTATCGCCTCGTCCGCCATTTGAGCACCCTTGCGCCAAACGTACACCTCTATTGTGGCCTTAAGATCTCCCTCGAAGCGCAGATAGGGAATCAGGTAGTCTGTTCGTCTTGTGATTGATGACGCTATACTAATATGGGCGTATGATCGGCGCTCAAGCTGACCCGAGGCACCGAGCCTAGTTGCAGTTGTTAGCGCTATGTTCTTTGCTACTAGGTCTAGAAGTGGAATGTGCAGAATTGTATACAGTGCAGCCGTCGGGGTTGTTTTCAGGGCTCTCGTAATGCTAAGCATCGATAGTCTGCATATCCCCTCTAATTTTTTGAGGTATGTTGTTTTTTGTGTGGCTTTCCACCAAACAAGAACTCCATAGTATAGAAAAGGGCTTACAATCGCTATAAAAACCCAATGATAAAGAGAGTGCGATAAGCCCCACGAACACCCCAGCATTCTCTTACATGCATAAAGTGCCGTTTAGGCCTTTTTCACCCTCTCCTCCACATTGAGCTTCCATGACAGCTTACTGTCTAGGATGATTCGTAGATATTTTGTACAAGGTTTCTCCTGTAGGGTCACCCCTCCTAACTTAGGCCTGGTTCAATTTGGGACCCTGTACCTGTTTGTAAACAAGACCATATCCGTCTTCTCCGCGTTGGCTTTCAACCCGACATTAGATGCCCAGGTATGAATATCCCGAAGCGCCCGATCCATCAAAGAGCTAATCGTTGGAAGGCTTTTTCCACTTATGACAATTGCAACGTCATCTGCGTAAGCCGTAAGTTTTACGGGTCCCTAAACGAATAACCTGAGCAGTTGGTTGATGAACAGCGTCCACAGCGCAGGTGATAGCACTCCTCCCTGCGACGTGCCCCTGTCCACTCATTTCGTGGTCTCGCACAACCCCCATTGTGATGTAATCTTCCTGCAATTTAACATGCAGCCGATCCATCTGGTTAAGGCTGGATGTGCTTTAACGTAAGACCATCCCTAATCGCACATTTAGAAACATTATTGAAAGCCCCGGCAATGTCTAAGAAGACTCCTAGAGCATACTCCTTATATTCCAGGGCTTTCTCTATGCTTATTACCACCCTATGTAGTGCGGTGTCTGCCGACTTGCCTTTGGTGTACGTATGTTGTTTTGTGGAGAGCAGCTTTTCATCCACGTTGGACTTTATGTACACATCTATCAGCCTCCCGAAGGTTTTGAGCAGAAATGATGTTAAGCTAATGAGTCTATAGTCTTTGGGATACATGTGAGCGATCTTCCCTGCCTTTGGTAGGAAAGCTACACGAGCATTTCTCCAAGAGTGCGGTACATGATTCAGTCTTATGCACCCATCGAATATTATTTTAATCCATTCCACGACCGCTCTACTTGAAACTTGTAGCATGGCCGAGAATATACCATCTGGGCTCGGCGATTTAAACTTAGAAAACGTCTACTCCGCCCATTCTATCTTGGTATCGGTCACCAAGCCCAGCACTAACCGCTCCGTGATCCAAGTTTGACTGCTGTCTGCTGGCTCTTCTAAACCATCTCCCGATGGGAAATGTGTATCGAAAAGCACTTCAAGGGATTCCGCACTATTACGCGACCATTCCCCGTTCTCTTTCTTTATTAGTCCCTGGACTATGTTTCCCCTTGCTAGGACTTTTTTCAACCGTGCTGTTTCGCTGGAGCACTCTATGTCCGTACAGAAACGTTTCCATGAGATTCTCTTCGCCCTGGAAATTTCACGCTTGTAGATCCTCAGTAGTTTCCTGTACTCGTCTCGTCGCGCTTCGCTTTCCACGGTCTTTGCTAGCATAAACATTTCTTTTATCTGTCTTCTTAGAAGACTCAGCTCATTGCTCCACCATGGCGGCTTTGCTTTTCCTCTGCATCTTTTTAGAGGGCAAGCTTTGTTATTCGCAGTCATAAGCGTCCTTGTTAGGATTTCATTAGACTCCTCCAGTTTTCCACATTGGCAACCTCGTTGTCCCAGTTTTGTTTCTACCTGTTTCTGGAATTTAGTCCAGTTCTTTAACCTAGGGTTTCTAAAGGTTCCTCCCTTCTCTCCCCTCTTTAGAGGGATGCTGAAGCTGATATACGCATTGTCGGAGAAGGACGGTCTATAAAGAACCATCCAATCATACCTTGATATATCACGTTCGGAGCTCAATGTAATATCAAGAACATTGCTGAATGTTGGACCAATATATGTAGGGGCATTTCACCTGTTGGCTATCTGCAAATTGGTTTGCAGGATGTAACAAAATAGAGATTCGCCCTCTCGTCCGTACTTGCTCCTCTCCGCGCATTCTGGTGCGCATTTGCATCCGCCCCTATGACCAACCGCCCTTTGCTCCCTTCGTCCTGTACTAGCCTCCACCACTCCATCTGTGGAACCTCCGCAGCATAAGCCATGTAGCGGGATGCCAGGATAAATGCTTGCTTATTTTTTTGCTCAACGGCCACCACTACGAGGTCCACAGTAGTGTAATTAGGCAGCATATATGAATGCAGCTGTTTCCTTACCATTACTAAAGCTCGCACCCGTCTTTCCCCATGCGCGTAGTAAACGCCATACGAACCCTCCTCAAGGGTTAGGAGGAGTTCGCTCGACGCCAGTTTACTGTGTTGGAGGTTTATCTGTAAGACTCGCAGCACCATTGGGCTGTTTGTCCCCCGCCAGCACCTTTGTCGTGATGTCGTCGTCCTCCCCTTGCCCTTTGGGTTTAGAGTATTCGAGGCTCCTTCAGACTCTCGTAAATGCTGTGCCGGGTGTTCTTCTGTGCGACTCGTAGCACAATTTGACTGTTAGTACTCTTCTAACACCTTCGGGACTTCTTTTCCCGGGTCGCATGTAAATTTTACATGTATCAGAGGACATTTTTCCAAGCTGCGTGTTTTTTTATTTATTTTTATCTGTACAAGACATCCTCCGCCCGCTTGTGTATTTTGAAGATGTAGAAGTGACCTTCCTCCGTAGGCCGAGATAAAGTAAGTACCTTCTAGAGATATACGCCGCCGATAAACGCCGCCGCCGCGCCGCCGCCGATTAGAGTCGTTTTTTGCACGACGCCGCCGAATTGCAAAAATATCGGCGGCGGCATCCGGCGCTTTACTATATTTTCTACTCGTTTAAGATTGTTTAGGACATTTATTGTTTATGTCGAAAATTGGTCGGATATGGTCGAAAGAGGAATCAACGGATGCGCATCACTGCCATTTATAAGAAACTAATTGCGAAATCGAACTCTTTCTAACTAATCAAAAGTTATTTAACAAAACAGGCGCTTTCGATGTCAACTTACACGGACTTTGCATCACCAAATTCACCAATTTATTAAAACAAAACGCTAAAAACAAGTAAGGAAGGCTAAGTCCGGGTGTAAACGAACTTTACATACTCAGCTGAGAGCTTTGCAGACAAAATAAGGGAAAATCACCATTTAGGAAAATGAACCTAGGGTAACCCTGCAATGTGTTTGTATGACATGGGTATTAAATGGTAGGTATTAAAGAGTATTTTAAGAGGGAGTGGGCCATAGTCCTATAGGTGGACGCCATTTAGGGATATCGCCATAAAGGTGCACCAGGGGTGACTCTAGAATGTGTTTGTACGATGTGGGTATCATATTAAAATTATTAATGAGGGTTTTAAAAAGGAGTGGTCCCTAGTCGTATATGTGGAAACTTTTCCGAGATATCGACCAAAATGTGGACCAGGGTGACCCACAACATCATCTGTCCGGTACCGCTAATTTATTTAAATATATAATACCACGAACAGTATTCCTGCCATGATTCCAAGGGCTTTTGATTTCGCCCTGCAGAACTTTTACAATTTCCTCTAATTAATATGGTAGGTGCCACACCCATTTTAAAAAGTTTTTTCCAAAGTTATGTATACTTTGCGTCAAAAAACCAAACCAATCACCATCGTTCATCCTTTTTTTCGTATTTGGTATAGAATTATGGCATTTTTTTCATTTTTCGAAATTTTTGATATCGAAAAAGTGGGCGTGGTCATAGTCGGATTTCGACCATATTTTATACCAAGATTAAGTGACTTCAGATAAGTACGTGAACTAAGTTTAGTAAAGATATATCGATTTTTGTTCAAGTTATCGTGTTAACGGCCCAGCGGAAGGGCAGACGGTCGACTGTGTATAAAAACTGGGCGTGGCTTCAACGGATTTCGCCCATTTTAACAGAAAACAGTTATCATCAAGAAGAAATGCACCTACCAAATTTCACATGGATTGGTAAATTTTTGTTCGACTTATGGCATTAAAAGTATTCTAGACAAATTAAATGAAAAAGGGCGGAGCCACGCCTATTTTGAAATTTAATTTTTGTATTTTGTTGCACCTTATCATTACTGGAGTTGAATTTTGACATAATTTACTCATATACTGTAAAGATATTACATTTTTTGTTAAAATTTGACTTTAAAAAAAATTTTTTTTAAAAAGTGGGCGTGTTCGTCATCCGATTTTGCAAATTTTTATTTAGCACACATATAGTAACAGGAGTAACGTTACTGCCAGACTTCATCATGATATCTTCAACGACAGCGAAATTACAGCTTGCAAAACTAAGTGGGCGGTGCCACGCCCATTGTACAAAATTTTAATAGTGTTATATTCTGCGTCATAAGGTCAACCCACCTACCAAGTTTCATCGCTTTATCCATCTTTGGTAATGAATTATCGCACTTTTACCGTTTTTCGAAATTTTCGATATCGAAAAAGTGGGCGTGGTTATAGTCCGATTTCGTTCATTTTAAATAGCGATCTGAGATGTGTGCCCAGGAACCTACATACCAAATTTCATCAAGATACCTAAAAATTTATTCAAGTTATCGTGTTCACGGACAGACAGACGGACAGACGGACGGACGGACATGGCTAAATGAATTTCTTTTTTCGCCCAGATCATTTTGATATATAGAAGTCTATATCTATCTCGATTAGTTTATGCCCTTACGGGGTACCGTTATACGAACAAAGTTAATATACTCTGTGAGCTCTGCTCAGCTGAGTATAAAAAGTTATATAAAAAAAGTTATATGCTCACTTTGCATATTACTTCCAAAAAATTAATAATGAACAATGAATTCAAAAAAATGACCCAAGGCGAACATGTTTTCAAATTGTCCTCAAGTTGTTAAAAAAAAACAAAATACCAAAAAAAGATGCCGATTTTTAAAAAAATTGTATATTGCGATTGGCTGAAAGAATAATCGAAATCAGTGATGCAAAATTCTTTGGTAGGTCCTAGGGGCATAAACACTCCTTTGAAATGATTCTTACTCATACTTTAGTTGAGGATATATGTACGTATGAGAAGGTTTTGAAAAATCACTTGGGATTACATTCAAAAATCTGTTGTTTATTTGCGAAACTATACTGTAGCGTCTGAAATGTTAATTTTGATTGTGACACTTCATTCTTCAACACCCAAGTCTCCCGGTTTGACATTTCCTAAAGTTGGCGGACCTATCCAAAACTAGTCCCTTGGAGTGAATTGCATTGATTATAGCCTATCAACCAAGTTTAAATATCACCTACACGTTACGGCTCCTTTTATGTATTTACCAGGTGAGGCTTTGTCCTTCGCAAGACCACTCAAAGTGGTGAAGCAAAAGCTTTCCCAAGACAGTCAAACTATTGACGGTGTATGCTACTACCCTAATGTAGTGGACAATCGAACTAGTCATAAGGCCGGAAAACAGCAGTAAACATCTTTCAACTTAAAATCGGTCGACTTTCATTCTAAAATATCGTTTTGATTTAACGAAGACTATTGAAATCAATGATGTGAAAACAAACGTTTACAAAATTTGGTCTACATTTTAAAAGTTTTATCCAGGGTCCTTGTAAAATTTTAATTAATTAATTTTCACCCATTACGCAATGACGGCATCCTTGGCCGAACTCCCTAACGTTTCAATTTGTTTCTCTGGTGTAGCTCGGCAGCATAGCGCAACAAAAGCATCCGTTAGAAAGTCTTCGAAGCTACACCTAGAGCTTCTAGGAAAGTGACGTCGACGAAGGTATGAGTTCGAAGTCGCAGTCCTATAGCTTCTGTGCTGGCATATGGTGAGGGTGGGTCAGGAGGCGTGGTAGCGGTTGGTGGTCGGGATTGCTACTGTTCGCACATCGGGAATTGTAGCTCTTAAAAACAGCCGAAAAAACTGGAGGCGCCCTATGCCACGAGAGTCATGAGTATTAGTACACCATTAATAGCAACCGTAAGTAGCCTTTGTGCGTGACCGCCAAGGAGCCACAAATGATTTAAAGAAATTGTGTTCGCGACGATTATTAGAAGTTAACCCTAGGTGAAACTACGCTTTGCACGAGATATGCAGACAAAAGTGTGGCTATTTTATGTATCTCTATTTCCTTTCAGCAGACGCAGCAGTACCAATTCCAAAGACCGGGGTTAGGTTCGAAGCCTCTCTGGATTAAGTGAACGAGCAACAATCCCTCCGCAGGGAGCTACTCCTGAAAATTTTTGAACGGTCTGCAAGATCTTGAGGCAAAACCCCCGCATATTTTCGAAATGGCCAACACGTTGATTTCCTTAAAACATACAAACAAAGCCTTTCCTCAATACAATTTTTTTAAATAGAAAAATCAAGCTTTTTAAAGTAAGAACACCGGCGTACCCCGGCGCGCCGCCAACGCCTCCGCCGCCGCCGATAAAGTGATCGGCGTAAGCCTCTAGCTCCTTCCAATCCTGTGTCGGTATGTTTGGATTCTGATTCTTCAGAAGTCGCAGTGCATACTCCGACTTCATCACGCATGGTATCCATACCTTAACTTTTGGTACCGTGGGGATTTGCGCTTTATCCACTACATCAAACAGCGCGTTCGTGCCTTGCCTTTTGAGGTTTGGAACCACTTCCTCCAGCCACCGCAAGCTCGCGATGTTGTCGCACGCTATCATCTTCACACCATTATATATTATTGGGGCCCATTTGTCTTACAGCTTTGGGCCTACTTGTCTTATCTATGCGACTGCCCTGCCTCGCGGCTCTGGGACTGGGTCCTTTCTGCCTCTTGAAGGCAGGCTGGCCGCCTTCCACCGAACTTTGCCTCTTCATTCTGCCATTCGATGCTTCATCCTCCTCGTACCGGTTGCAGAACCGAGGGTTTCTCGCAGCAAACCTTTTGAACTGCCTTCGACATACTTCTTCCGCCTCACGAGCCCATTCCAAGCGCTCGATATCCACTTCTGTTGGGTCGACCACTGCTCCTAGGTGTTCGACAATTCTTAGTGTTACACGGTACGGCGAACGAGCTCTATTACTTCCTCTGTTCCGTACCCTTCTCCACTCTACTACTCCGTTTTTATTTGTAACTTTTTCCAACACGGAGTTCATTGAATCAGCACTACTCTCGCTCCCCGAGTCTGACGCATCGCTTAGTGCGTATTTGCCGTCTTTGGCTGGCGACTCAGTCCTCCTCTTGTCATCGTCCTTATTACAATTAGGTAATGAGTCGTTCATCTTGGTCGCACGACCACCTGTGCGACAAGGCGGGCTCAGCGGTCCAGAATTATAAACGGGGAAAGAACCGTCCGCCACAGCAGCGTCCCTTCCTGTGGTAAGGCCATCAATACTTCCCAAGGTGGGCCGTTATCGGGAAGGCTCCGTTCGAATGCAGCCGAATGTATTCCCTGGATGCAAATCGTCCGATACGCACGGTCCGCATAACACCCTGGATTAGGTGGTTGGCAGTTCTTGGTCACCAACATCCCGCCACCCTCCTATGAGGCGAAACGGCGTAGATGCCAGTCCTAAACACCTCCGCCTCATAGTCCTGCGCTCTGGAGTTCGGCTAAGCCCTCACACCAACGACAAAGTGCCTACCCTAGTATTTAATCGTAATTCTGCAATCAAATATTTTCACAATCAAACTTCTTACAAATAAAGTATTTATGATTATGTTCATAACATTAAGTGATTTTACAAATCCAATTTATAATATTGTAATGTGGCAATCTTTGCAAAAAAATTTGAATAACTCTTTATTCAGTAAAGTTTTTTATTTTATTTTATTTTTGCAAACCGTTAAATTTATTTTGTCAGTGCAAGGAAATGTTGCATGCTTTATTCTCAGAAAAAAATATTTGATCTGCCCTGATCACAATAAGAAACAGCGCAACTGTTTAACCAAAATTGATATGTGCTTTTGTAAAAAGTTCAAAAAAAAGTTTCAACGATTCAGGTGAAATTTTGCAGAAAGCAATAATAAAACATGTAAAGGTGTCTAAGTTCGGGTGTAACCGAACATCATATACTCAGCGTGAGCTTCAATTGTACATTTCATTTCGGATAAATTAATTTTCTACATAACACGTGGCATCGCCCGTTAAAAACAAAAATGTCTCCCCATTTCCTCTTACAATGAAAATTGATAATTGATCCAAAACTATTTTTTGCTAAGTTATAGCTTAATATTTTATCTACGACCCTTTTAAATTTTTTTGATATCTAACTTGCCGTGGTCTTTAACCCATCCCGTCCATTTTTACTAGAAATATTTTTTTTTACTATAGGGAAAATTTGTGTGCCCAATTTTATTACGATCCGTTAATTTTTCTTCGAGTTATGGCTCCCGAAACATAGAAAATTGCTTAGTCCTAAAAGGGGCGGTCCCACACCTATTTTCAAAAAGTTTAGTGTTTTCCAATTTAATGTTATAATTCAATTTAGAAAGTAAAATTCTATTGATACAAAGCTCTTTTTCGCTAAGATATAGCTTATATTGGCGGGCACCGTGGTGTGGTGGTAGCGTGCTCCGCCTACCACACCGTATGCCCTGGGTTCACACCCCGGGCAAGCAACATCAAAATTTTAGAAATAAGGTTTTTCTATTAAAAGAAAATTTTTCTAAGCGGGGTCGCCCCTCGGCAGTGTTTAGCAAGCGCTCCGGGTGTATTTCTGCCATGAAAAGCTTTCAGTGAGAACTCGTCTGCCTTGCAGATGCCATTTGGAGTCGGCATAAAACATGTAGGTCCCGTCCGGCCAATTTGAAGGGAAAAGCAAGAGGAGCACGACGCAAATTGGAAGAGAAGCTCGGCCTTAGATCTCTTCGGAGGTTATCGTGCCTTACATTTATTATATTTTATTTTATAGCTTATTATTTTCGTCTACGACCCTTTTAAACATCTTTTATATAAAAGTGGGCGTGGTCCTTAACCGATTTCGTTAATTTTTCTTTGAAGCGTTCCTTATAGTAAAGGCAACCTCTCTGCTGAATTTTGTTACGATAGGTTTAACGATTTTTGATTTATGATTAATAATATTTGTAAAATTTATTTTATCACAAGTGGGCGGTGCCACGCCCATTTTAAAAATTTGTTTCAAATTTTTATCAAGAGTCTCAATATCAGTCCACACGTCAAATTTCAACATTCTAGGTGTATTATTTACTAAATAATCAGATTTTTTGTGGTTTCCAAAATGTTATATATATAAAAAGTGGGCGTGGTTATCATCCGATTTCGATCATTTTCAACACCAATCTATTCTGGGTCCAGATAAGCTCGTGTACCAAATTTGGTAAGGGTATCTCAATATTTACTCAAGTTATCGTGTTAACGGGCGGACGGACAGACGGACGGACGGACTGACGGACATGGCTCAATCAAATTTTTTTTCGATACTGATGATTTTGATATATGGAAGTCTATATCTATCTCGATTCCTTTATACCTGTACCTGTGCTTTGCACACAGAGTATAAAAATAAGTACTTGACTATTCCCTGAAATGAATATTCTAAGTTTTTTAATGCTAGTATTAAATATTCAGGTTGTTAAAGTAACTAAGGTTGGTTTGTATGTGATTTTGCGTTTTTTTTCACATCAAATTATAATTTTTTTTACACTTTTTTTTTCTAACTTGATATTAATTTTAAATTCGTCTTCCATTGTTTGTTTGAGGTGTGACGTGCTCAAAATCAATTGACCTTGAAAAATAACAAGGAACAATGCCCCAAAACATTTACCTGTTAAGCGCAATGCGGCACCGGTCCAACCTGTTCTCTAACATTGTTTTTTGTTTAACTTGTTGTTATACTTTATGATTAAACAGATATTCTCTTGTGTGTGCGTCGGCTGCGATTATATTTGTGACCTAGAAAACGTTTAATTTGTGTATTATTGATTGGTGATCAGTGTCGTCTGCACCAATTTCGGCTTACTGAAGTTAGAAAAAGTCGCTTTTAAACAAAAAATTATTTTTGGCGTTTTCCACAGCTTCCGCCCACTCAATAAATAAATTACAAAAAAACAAATAACTTTCTTACAAATTACGAGTTGTTGCTATTTTTATATGCATTATACATT
This sequence comes from Eurosta solidaginis, assembly GCF_040869045.1. NCBI lineage: Eukaryota > Metazoa > Arthropoda > Insecta > Diptera > Tephritidae > Eurosta > Eurosta solidaginis. The sequence goes on along the minus strand of NC_090321.1, from coordinate 284,362,823 downwards.
AAAAATCATGTTTGTATTTGTTCAAAAAATTGGTTGAATAAATAAAATATACTCCGTCGTACGTTGAAAAAGAGGAACAACTAACAAGTAAGGAAGGCTAATTTCGGGTGTAACCGAACATTACATACTCAGCTGACAGCTTTGGAGACAAAATAAGGGAAAATCACCATTTAGCAAAATGAACCTAGGGTAACCCTGGAATGTATTTGTATGACATGTGTATCAAATGAAAGGTGTTAATGATTATTTAAAACGTAGTGGGCCTTAGTTCTATAGGTGGACGCCTTTTCAAGATATCGCAATAACGGTGGACCAGGTGTGACTCTAGAATGTGTTTGTACGATATGTGTATCTAATTAAAAGTATTAATGAGGGTTTTAAAAGGGAGTAGCCCTTAGTTGTATATGTGAAGGCGTTTTCGAGATATCGACCAAAATGTGGACCAGGGTGACCCAGAACATCTTCTGTCGGGTACCGCTAATTTATTTATATATGTCATACCACGAACAGTATTCCTGCCAAGATTCCAAGGGCTTTTGATTTCGCCCTGCAGAACTTTTTCATTGTCTTCTACTTAATATGGTAGGTGTCACACCCATTTTACAAAGTTTTTCCAAAGTTATATTTTGCGTCAATAAACCAATCCAATTACCATGTTTCATCGCTTTTTTCATATTTGGTACAGAATTATGGCATTTTTTTCATTTTTCGTAATTTTCGATATCGGAAAAGACGGTCGACTGTGTATAAAAACTGGGCGTGGCTTCAACCGATTTCGCCCATTTTCACAGAAAACAGTTATCGTCATAGAATCTATGTCCCTACCAACTTTCACAAGGATTGGTAAATTTTTGTTCGACTTATGGCATTAAAAGTATTCTAGACAAATTAAATGAAAAAGGGCGGAGCCACGCCCATTTTGAAATTTTCTTTTATCTTTGTATTTTGTTGCACCATATCATTACTGGAGTCGAATGTTGACATAATTTACTTATATACTGTAAAGATATTAAATTTTTTGTTAAAATTTCACTTTAAAAAATTTTTTTAAAAGTGGGCGTGTTCGTCATCCGATTTCGCTAATTTTTATTTAGCACACATATAGTAATAGGAGTAACGTGCCTACCAAATTTAATCATGATATCTTCAACAACTGCCAAATTACAGCTTGCAAAACTTTTAAATTACCTTCTTTTAAAAGTAGGCGGTGCCACGCCCGTTTTCCAAAATTGTTCTAATTTTCTATTTTGCACCATAAGGTCAACGCAACCAAGTTTCATCGCTTTATCCGTCTTTGGTAATGAACTATCGAACTTTTTCGGTTTTTCGAAATTTTCGATATCGAAAAGTGGGCATGGTTGTAGTCCGATTTCGTTCATTTAAAATAGCGATCTGAGATGAGCGCCCAGGAATCTACATACCAAATTTCATCAAGATAATTCAAAATTTACTCAAGTTATCGTGTTTACAGACGGACGGACGGACATGACTAAATGAATTTCTTTTTTCACCCAGATCATTTTGATATATAGAAGTCTATATCTATCTCGATTAGTTTATGCCGTTACGGATTACCGTTATGCGAACAAAGTTAATATACTCTGTGAGCTCTGCTCAGCTGAGTATAAAAAATTAACGATCAGGTGGAACTGAAGATTATACAACCAGCTATGGTATTTTATTTAAAACACAATATTTATGTGCATAATATATCTGTAACTGAGAGGTAAACAGTCTTATGTCCAAAAAAGTATTTGTTGACAAATGAGCAAAATAAATAAAGAATTTTTCTTTACTTCAATGATAAATGGGGATTCGATATTTTCAAATTTAACTTTATAGGCAACCAACAATATCGGAATTATGAACTTTTGCCAAAAGGTTAAGAAAACAGAGTAAAATTTAAAAGAACAAGTTCAGCTGGCTGTAAAAAGTAAGAGAGATATTGTCCTTATTTTTGTACCGAAAGAAATTTTCTTCCGTAAGCCTTTGAAATATAAATATCTTTTTATTTTAGAACGTACCGCTAGTCTACTTGAGTGATAAAAAGGAAAAATTGGATATGCTAAGCGGAGTGACACCTGGCCGAAATCCCCGAATCTCGGATTTTTTTAACAAGATATTTTAGACTTATTGAATTCGTACAGAGATCGGGCGTTTTTTAACCAAACTGTGAACAAAGTTGAGACATTTTCAATAAAATTCTAAGAGATAGCGGTTCTGGAAAAAATCAGAGGTAGCGTGTTCTTAAAAACCCTTTGTAACGTAGGCCGCTTTTAAAAAATTTCTGAGGTTGGGCATTTTCTAAACGGCAGCAGGAGCACACTTATCGCAAATCCGTTTTTAATAAAAAGAATCGATGATGTACACACTGTATTCTGTTTCACCCGAACTTGGATTTCCTTATTATGATTATTATGATTATTACTTTTTAATTATTTCACTATTCAACGTTTAATTTTTTACACTCATTTTTTTATTATATCGAGTTTGTTCTGTCATTCCTAGCACAATTTACCAAATATTTTGATTTAAAAGCGCAATTGTAAGCAAATGCAACCATTAATTACGAATTGTAAAATTATTTCCGCAAAATCCGATACAAAAAGATAAAATTCACGCGCACAGTTGAAATTGAAATGATAAAATAAAACAACTCATTTGCAAAATTGGTTGTAGACTACATCGCTTACTGAAATAAAAACGTCAATGTGGTAGACAGAGTAGAAGCCACCGATTGACAGCAATACCGGCAACATCGTGATAACACGACTCTTTGTTCTAAAGTTTATTTCATGCTTTTCTGTTTTATTATAAACAAAAACGAAAAGAAAATACCTTTTTTCGATATAAAGTTTGCTTTCGTTATAGTTATAGTAACAATACTCATGGCGCTAGAGTGATAAATAAACAACGATCAGGTGTTTTGTACAAATCTAGAACAACCTAAAATGTCGTCGCAAAAGTGTAAATATGAAGCTGATGCTTTTTGTTGTATATGTGGGCAATTTATTAAAGTTCGAGATATAAAATATGAATTAAACACATCTCTCATCCTCTGTGAAGCCTACGAAGCATATTTTGATTGTCCTGTTTGGAAGGGTGGGGCCGTGCGTAGAAGTCCACGAAAGTAGGGAAAGCTTCTGACCGCCATTCACCTGGGAATGGCCAGAGCGATTCTTTTGCATGCGGTTCAAGCAGCTCACTACTACCGGTCGCTTGCGGCCAAGTATCCTCTGGGTAGCCGCTAAACGGATGTTTAGCGGTGAGCTAATGTGAGAAGGCGACATCCTGGCTAAGCCACTCTGACATAATCGGTTTAAGGGCTAGCCGGGGGAGATCTCATCGGCAGCGTCTGTACACCTCTAGGTGCGGCTGCAAGCGGGCGTCTGTCTTGGAGCAAGCGGCTCGCTATATAAACGTGCAAGTAATATTTACACCCCCGCTGAGCGGGTTGTGCGCTGGGCTTAGGACCCGCCACGTAAAACTATACTCCAATGAAATATAACAACAAGCCTTTCACCCGCCTATGGAAGCAGTGGTAGAGGGCGGCCCCCACTCCGTTGGAAGGACCAGGTGGAAAACGATTTAAACTGCCTTGGTTTGACCAATTGGCGCCGGTTGGCGGAGCGAAGGAGCGACTGGCGCGCCTTGTTGGACGGCCATAACCGTTTAGACGGTTAAGCGCCAATTAAGTAAGTAAGTAAGTTTGGAATCAAGACAAGACATGGGCTGTAAAAGATGTTTGGACGGTAAGAAAATTTTATTTAAATAGTAAATTAAATAAAGTAGACATATTAATTTCTCTTTCCATTATTTAGGTTGGTATCGAGGTGAAAAAAGATCTTTGATATTTGCAACACCAAGAATATGGCAAGTACAAAAGACCACGTTAAAAACTGCTACTTTTGCATTGTGAATCCGAGTAAAAGACGTAGAGGTAAAAATGCAAGACCTATCGAATATCCTGATCTTGAATCTTCTTCTGCTCCAGTCGCACACGATCTGACACGACCAGTACCAGAGCCACCGAAAAAATACAGCAGAGGAGTGGATCATCTCTTAGTTCTTATAAAAGCAATGCCGATAAGAAATTTTTCCGGCACCAGAACAACCAAAACATCACTTCATCACTACAGAAGATTTTAGTGATTTTATTAGAGATTTAAATTTACCAAAAAGTAAAGCAGAGCTTTTAGGCTCTTCTCCGAACAACGTTATCAAGGCCAATATAATGAAAGCATGATGGGAGACTATATTAAGGGTTTATTGAGGAATAGTACCTATTAACATAAAAGAAAAAGTAAAAGTGTACACTTTTAAATCATTATTAATTTTTTTGTAAGTTATTTCAATATTAAAACTTAATAAAAATATTTATTTGAATGGTTTCATTTTCGGGTAAAAATTAAAATCACAGATTTTGAAAAATTTCGTTCAAGCGGCTTCCTAAATAGGAAAGCAAACTTTTTCATGCCATATATTTTTTTTTTTTTTTCGTTAAATTACGACCTAAAAAATTTAAATTTAATGCCTATGAAGTCAAAGTCAAATTTTGTGTTGACCCGTGTAATCAATGAACAGCAGCAGTTAGTTGCAATATTAATTTTTCAAATCGGTGTAGCTAATCAGCGAATTTGCATTGTTTACTTTAATATGAAACGTGGTGCTTTATAAAAGTGGGTTTGATGCTGGGAAGTATAAGAAGAAAACATAGGAATCGGATTTTAATACGATAGGTCGCAGGAAATCCCCTTCTGATGTTCTCAAATTAACCACACGAACATGATCGTGCTTCCCAGGGTGGGTGTCGAGTACACGCCCCAGTTTCCACTTATTCGAGGGAGTCTTATTATCGTGGACGACTACAATGTCGTTTCTTCGTAAGTTTTGCGTTCGTCGAAACCATTTAGTTCGTTGCTGCAGATTGACAAGATACTCATCACGCCAACGTTTCCAAAATTGTTGTCGGATAGATGTGATTATTTGCCACCGTTGGAAAAGTGTTCCATGTGAGGAGCACTTGGGCATTGAAGTGCCAGGTCGTCTGCGTGTTAGTGGAGTAGGAAGTAAGTTTTTCATCTCGGATGCATCTTTCGTAGGCTGCGCGCAGTTCCCTTTCGGCACCCACAAAATTCGTGCCGTTATCAGAGTACATATGTTGGCAGTACCCTCGACGGTTGGTAAATCGGTTGAAAGCCACGATGAAGCAGATGGATGAGAGATCGCTTGCTAATTCCAAGTGGATGGCACCCGTACTCATACAAATAAATGAGCAAATGTACGCTTTTATGGACTTGGCGCCTCTGCCTTGCGAGAACTTGACACTGTATGGACCTGCGAAGTCGACGGCGCTATGTAAAAAGCTGCGTGCGCATGTTACACGACTAGGCGGAAGATCTGACATACGCTGCCGGAGCGGTTTGCGGTTAAGTCGTTTACACCGGACGCAATGACGATATATGTTTCTTACGAGATTTCGAATACCTGGTATCCAAAATCGGCGTTGTAAAGCGGCTTGCATAGCTTGCGGTCCTGAATGCATTGTCATCATGTGTATCTCAGCAGCGATGACGTTAGCAAGTGGTGAATTTCTTGGTAGTATTATAGAGTATTTTCCATTATATGCGCAATTGGAGTTTTTAATGCGGCCCCCCGCGCGTAAAATACCTTCGTGATCTATGAATGGATGGAAACATACGAGGCTAATCCGCACCGGTACTGGCATTAATCTGCAATTATATAACTCTTGTTCGAACGCATTAGATTGAGAGTATCTTACCAAAGCTAATTGGGCTGTGCGAAGTTCAGCGCAAGTCAGATTGCCTGTAGTTCGTGTTTCGAGACCAGAGCGAGAAGTGATGATACGTGAATTGTTAGCAAAGCGGATTAAATATGCAGTTACCCGCTTCAGCTTATTGTATGAGTAGTAACGTGTCAGTAAATCCCATTCCTCAGCGGTTTGTGTAAGATGAGTGATTTTTTTGGTTGATTTTAACTCCAAATCAGTAGTATGTAGGGAGGATTGGTGCACCCAGTCACCGTCGCGTTCTGAAAGACAGGTGGGCCCGTGCCACCATAGCGAATGTGAAGGAAGTTGTGAGGTAGAGGCCTCTTTAAGCACAATCAGCAGAATTTCTGTCTGATGATACATGCCTGCAAGTAGTTGGCGCTAATACCTCTTGTATGTCGGCTACACGATTGGCTACGAATATAGACCAGCGATTAGGAATTCCTTGCAGGCCAAGCCAATGCAACCATAGAATCCGTCCATGCAAACAACCCTTCTATTCTGCAATCGATACTTGATTGGACTTGACGAACTAACTTTGCGCCAAGATGAGCTGCACATTACTCTAACCTCGGCAACGACATAGTTTTGCGTGGTGCTACTCGGGTTTTTGCTGCGACTAGTAAAACCTTTGCCTGCCCATCTGGATCCTTAGTTCGACAGTAAAGAGCCGTTGCGCACGCGGCCTCTGAGGCATCAGTGAATACATGGAACTCGTTAGCTGAAGTGGGGCTGGTGCCCAGCCAACGATCTAAGCTAAGCGATGAGAGCTCCGTCAGCTCAAGGCGATGTTTAACCCAATTGTCAGCGATTTCGTTAGGTACCAACTCATCCCAGTCAACGTTCAGACGCCAAATTGATTGAAGCCAAATTTTGGATCGTATCATACATGGAGCGACTAATCCAAGCGGGTCGAATATTTTGCTAATGTGAGATAAAAAAGCGCGTTTTGTAAGTTTCTGAGGCAACTCGTTTAGATTGACAGCTATAGAAAGCATGTCGTTGTTTGTGTGCCAGATGCACCCCAGAGTGCGAACTTCGTTACCCTCAGCTAACAGATGCGACACTTGCTTAGATATATGTGGCATTTTCTCTTCTACCTGCTGATTGTTTGTAGCCCACTTGCGAGGTTCGAAGCCGCTTTGAGAGAGCACGAAGGAGACGTCCCTTTGCAGATTGGAGAGGTTTTGAAAGGTGTCCGCTCTACTCGGCAAATCGTCCATGTAGAAATCTGACATGATTGCCTTAGCCGCGACTTTGTAAGTGTCGCCGGCATCAAGTGGTACTTGGCGTAACTACTTTACAGCAAGATGAGATGCGGAAGCTACTCCGTAAGTAACTCGGAGAAGGCGATAATCTAATATTGGCTATGTTGAATGTTCGCGCTACACCATGCGTTGGTAATCTGCGTCCTGTGGTGCGACGTAGATTTGCCTATACATCTTTTCGATGTCAGCGATGATACCGTAGCAATGCGTTCGGAAACGCACTAGAATCGAAAACAAGTCTTGTTGCAGTTGTGGACCTACGATTAAAGCGTCGTTTAACGATTTTCCGGATGATTTTTTCATCGAAGCGTTGAACACCACCCTTAGTTTGGTTGTAGGACTCGTATCCTTCACGACTGCATGGTGGGGCATATAATAAGTGTGGGTTGCAGCTGGACCGACCAGCTCCATATGTTTCAAATAGATTAATTCTTGCATGAGTTTACTGTACTCATTTTTGAGTTGAATGTTATAGAGAAACCTTTTCTCCATGAGTAGTAATGCCCGCACTGCGGCATCTCTTGATTCTCCAAGTGAGACCTCATTCTTTATTGGCAAGCGAACGATGTAGCGCCCATCGTAGTATCGTTAAATAGTTTTTCGCATAAAATTTGTTCAGGTGTATAGTGCTTTCTAGCTTGAAGCTCTTCGAGCTCCCAAAATTGTTTGACAAGTTGGGTTAGTTGAGTTTCACAGAGGAATGTCGAGACGGAAATGGGTTTGCGTTGCAGAGTAGAAGCGTTGCCGAATAATACCCAACCAAACGCAGTGTTTTGAGCCATAGGCGTACCAAATTCGCACTTTCTAAGACCATTTAAAAGAACTTATTCCATCTCGTCCATGCCAATGAGAATGTCAACCGAACCTGGTTTTGAGAAATTAGGATCGGCTAATTTAATGCCATGCATATGCGGCCAAAATTGTATAGGTGCTTCGCAATTGGGGAGATAATTGGTAATTTTTGACAGAATTAAAGTACTCAATTGAAACTTCCTTTCTAATGAGCGTGGAGATATGCAGACCTGGTCTTCACCTTTAGTACGACCTCCTTGCAGTGAGCCAATACCTGTGACGCTAGTTATTAACGAAGATCTGGGGAGTCGTAAGCGTTGGACGCAAGCCTTGGTGTTGAATGACGCTTGAGATCCGTTGTCTAATAGTACACGAGCGGATTGCTAAAATCCAGTGCTGTCTTGTAGTAGGACTTCAGCTGTTGCTAGCAATGTGATGCGATCGGCATCAGCAAAATACGAAGAAACGTTGATGTTTTTATCAGTAGGTATTGTAGCGGGTACGGCAGATTGGTTGCAGTTGAAGCTAGCGTGTAGTGGTGTGTGATGGCGTCGCTGGCATAAGCGACACGATGATGTGCTGCGCCATTTGTCGAATATGTGTCCTTTGCTGAGACAATTCAGGCACGAGCCTTGTTGTTTTATGGCGGTTAACTTGGCTTTCGGCTGTAGTTGACTAAACTTGACACAGTTGTAAATTTTGTTATTAGCGTTGCAATATGCGCAAGCGAAATTTTGTATAGTATTTTGCGGCGAGTTATTTTGCGTTTTCAATTGCTTGCGAGTAGTGTGCAGAACATTCTTTGCGGTAGATTTTGTAGCGGTGGTGGCAATAGGCAACATTTCTAGAGATCGGGCGCGAGTTTCAAGGAAATCTCTAAGTGCATGAAAACGGTAAAACGGTACGGTTGTGTTTATTTCTGCTCCTTGAATTTTACATTTTAAAATGGTAAAACTATATTCAAATACTTTTTAAGAATAAATCAGGCATGCTTAACCAACGAACCGATATCATTTCGTTACGATAATTAACGTTAATAAACGAAACAAAGTCATTTCGTTTCGTTTATTAACGTTAAGAACGTCAAATTAACGAAATGATTTCGTTTCGTTTTCTGCCATATCAAAACGAAATCAAATCGTTTATGTTGATTATTAATTTCAAACTATGCTGGCAAAGCTGATTGATGGCGGAGTCATTAAAGGTGAAAGCATTAGCCAAGCTGATTGCAACTTTTCTCATGAATTTTGACAGTACGAACATTTCTCAGAGTATTTTTGACATTACCACCAACGAATTACACAAACAAATTACATGGAGTTTGTGTGTGTATGTGCGCTCGTTGTTAGCACCTTACGGCTTCACCATGGATATAGCATTGCCAGCACAATTCAAACATAAAGTATCACGTTTTTGTTAGCGTTTTTAACGTTAGCGAAAGCTTTTCGTTTCGGTTAAAAACGAGATACAATTTACCTTGATAATTTCTTTATCGATAATATTTCGAAGTGTTTCAACGGAAACGGTGGAAATTTTTTGATAAACGATTAGCTTAACGTTAAGGTGCATCCCTGGAATAAATAATGTGTGAGACAGAGACTCAAAAAGCGGAAGCAGAAGTTGGTTTCAAGAATATTATACCAAATAAAGTTTGATTTTTTAAATTTAATATATTTGCGAGAAAGTGACTCTAAATAAAGAAAGCAAAACGCATACACTTACAAAGTTTGATACATATATATACATATATTCATTCTGTATAAAAAATGGAGAGTAAATGCGACAAGTGCAAAAGTACAATACGTGGAGAAGTGTCAAAAATTCGTTGCGAAGGGGTATGTGGGAGATATTATCATTTAGCACCAAAATGCTCTCTGGCATAGACCAATACAGTGTTAATAAATTAGACGAATGTGAAATGCTTAGATTTATGTGTAATGATTGTGTGCAGTATGTGCATAACGTAGATGACATTCTAAAAGATATGCAGATGGTAGTGAGCAAAAATGGCAAACAACTATCTGAGTACAGGAATGAATTTGATAATGCTCTCAAGAAACATGAAAGAGAAATAAAGCAAGTTTTAAAAGCAGTGGAAGTTGCATTTAGCGACAGAATTAAGGCAATGCAAAAAGCGCAAGAATAATGCGAAAAGAGTGTTGTAGAAGTAAACAAAATACGGGAAATTGCTGAAGGCTTCAAGCGAAGCAGCGAGCAGGTCTGTGATGAGTTGAAAACAAACAAGGATGACAATAAGAAAATGATTGAAGAAATAAGTAAAGAGAATAAAAAAATGTGCAATGAAATAAAGAAAAATGTTAATAGTGTTGAAGCCAAAGTGTCATACGCAGCGATAACAAAAAATGATGGACAAAAAAAAGAAGTGTTACCAGACATTAGAAAGAATCATCCCCTAATTGTCAAGCCGAATAAAAAGCAAAATATAGAAATAACCAAAACTGACCTAAACTCGAAAGTTGATCCTAAAGGGCTGCAAATAACTAATATAGTAGCAAGGCAAAGCGGAGTTGTTATTGTTGAAAGCGAAAATGACCATGAGCGTGACAAAATAAAAAATGCCATTGAGAACAATCTGGGAAATAACTATGAGGTTAAGATTCCCAAAAAAGTGAAACCAGCAGTCATGGTGACTGGTATAAATTTTAAATATAGCGACGAGGAACTGGTGCAAAGAATTAAACGACAAAACATTTGTTTAAGTGAAACGGACATCAAAATTGTTAAGCAATATGAAGTGAAAAAGAACGCGAAAAACTATTATAATGCTGTGATAGAAATGAATGTTGAAGCGTTCACAAATGTACTAGCTGGAGAGAGGCTTAATGTAGGTTGGGAACGTTGCCGAGTATATAATGCAGTGCAGGTATTGTGTTGTTTTAAATGCAAAGGCTTCAATCACAAAGCGGCTGACTGCAAGGAAAAGGAAGTATGCACAAAATGCTTGGGTGAGCATAAACATACACAATGCATAAAGGATGCAGTAAACAAGTGCATTAACTGCATACGAGCAAACAAGGAGCTGAATCTAGGACTTGACGAAAACCATGATACTCTGGATAGAACTTCTCCCGTATACCAACAAAAGCTAGATGCAAGGAAAAGGAAAGTTGTTTATTAGCAACCAAAGAAAATCCTTACAGCAGCGCAAAAGTCAAAATATTATTTAAATCGAGATAGCAATATATACAACTTGGAATGCATTTATCTTAATATTAGTAGTATCATAGCGAATAAAATCGAGCTGGAACGTCTTATTGAAATAAGAAGACCAAGTATTGTGTTATGTACGGAAACGTGTACAACAGAACATATCTTGGATTCTGAACTTAGTATTCCGACATACAAATGCATTCGTTGCGACTCTCAAAGTAGGCACACTGGCGGTGTTGTCATGTATGTGAATGAAAATATACAATTTAGCATAGTTTGTAATAAAGCTATCAACATGAATGTGTGGTGCATTATTGTAAAAATAAACAAATGCGCGTTAAAATGGAAAATCGGTGTACTATATCACTCACCAAGTAGCAGTGACTCCACCTTTATTACTTATCTAAATGAAATCATCACTGAACATCTCAAGGAGGCGGATAATAATTTAATAATTGGTGATTTTAATATCAATGTAAATGTATCGTCAACATGCTCAAACCAGCTAACAAGTTTATTTGCACAAATGGCAATGATACAAAGGATAAACTTCGACACAAGGATAACAGAGTACTCGTCTAAAGAATTGATTTGCTATTCAGTAACAATGATAAAGTTAAAGCAGTAAATATAGGTGAACATCGCATTTCTGACCATGAGACAATCCACTTCGAAGTGCCAACAACAAAGCTTTGTAAAATGAGAAGGTATGCTACTGTTACATGTTGGGAGTACTATAGTGCTGAAAATCTTTTAACTTTGCTACGAACATGCGATTTCAGCTTTATGTCAATTTCCGGAGTAGAAACTAAAACTAAAGCCCTAAACGAAGTTGTAACTGTGGCTATGCAAGCACTGACTTATATAAAGAGGACCCAAATACAGATAAGAAATAAGTGGTACGACCGAGAATTAACAAACCTGCATAAAAGAAAAATAGAATCTTATAAAACTGCTCGAAATACTGGATTTTGGGACGAATATAACGGCATTAAGAAAATATATAAAAGAACCATAATTTATAAAAAAAAGAAATACATGGAAGATAGAGTAAATCATAACAATGGCGATATGAAACGTATGTGGAAGTGTCTAAAAGACCTCGTCGAGCTTAATGATGTTAAAAAACATATCACTAAAATTGTAATTAACGGTGAATGCCTGGAAAATGAATATGATATAGCTAATGCCCTAAATAACTTTTTTATACAAAGTATTGTGGAAATTAATGATAGCATCGAAGAAATTGTAAATGGGGATGAAATAAGCGCAAATCATAGTAATCCATTTGAAACATTTAAATTTACTGACATTGTAGTGGACGATATTATTATTATCACAAAATCACTTAAAAACAAATATGGCGGCGACAAGCTTTTATCGGAGGGTGTCGTTAAAGATGCCATGACATATACTGCTAATTTCTACAAAGACATAATTAACGAATCCTTAAACAGCGGTATTGTACCTAGTTACTGGAAAATTTCAACAATAATAACTCTTGAAAAAGTAAAAAATACAATGAAACCTGAGGAACTACGTCCAATTAACACGTTACCTACAGATGAAAAAATTATGGAGACAGTGGTGAAGGATCAACTTGTGGCATACTTAGAGAAGCACAATGTGATTATCCCAGAACAATCGGGATTCAGGAAGAGCCATTCTTGCGAAACAGCGTTGAATATGGTAATTGCAGATTGGAAAGAAGACATGGCGGACAAAAAATTTACGGTGTCTGTCTTCTTGGATTTAAAACGGGCTTTTGAAACTGTCGATAGATCTGAGCTATTGGACGTTATGTTTAAAATTGGTATAAGAGGAAAGGCTTTGGAATGGTTCCGGAGTTATTTGGGTGACAGAAAACAGAGAACGATAATTGGAAAGGAGGTTTCATCAGTGGTGGATGTTAACATTGGTTTACCACAAGGCTCGGTCTGGGCGCCAATATTGTTTACATTGTATATCAATGATATCAAAAGATGCTTAAAATACTGTAAAATACGTCTATTTGCGGATGATGCATTGCTTATCATAAGTGAAAAATATGCAGAATGTGCCATGCTGAAAGTACAAGAAGACCTGGACTCGCTATACAAATGGTTATGCCTTAGAAAACTGAAATTAAATGTCGAAAAAACTAAGTTCATGATATTTTGTAAAAACACCAATATCATAAGTAACAATAGTTTAAATAATATTACGCTGAAGGTAAAAAACATGGAAATCCAAAGAGTAGACAAAATTAAGTATTTAGGAGTTTTGATTGATGATAATCTAAATTTTGGAGAGCATGTAACTTATCTGGAAAAGAAAATTGCACAGAAAATAGGCTTCATGTATAGAACATGTAAACATATCAGTCAAAGTCATAAAATATTGGTATATCGTTCAATTATTGAACCACACTTTATTTATTGTCCTACTATTCTGCTATTAAGTAATGATATATATATTAAGAAACTTCAAATACAGCAAAACAAGGCAATGCGATTTATTTTAAAATGTCCTCCAAGAACGCCAAAAATTGTAATGCTCAATAGATTAAACTGGCTTAGTATTAAACATTCAGTTAGTTATTTCACATTGAAATTTATACACCAACTTAGGTTAGGAATGTTACCGAATTACCTGAGTAGTAAAATACATTATAATCATGAAATCCACAATTATGGAACAAGAAATTGCAATAATATAAGACTGCCTAGAATAAGAACTGAGTTCGCCAAAAGGTCTCTTGAATATTTAGGGTATAAAATGTATAATGAGTTACCTTCTGATTTGAAAGACTGTGAAAATATTAGTAAGTTCAAAGAAAAATTGTTTTTATATTGTACGTCACTAAATGTGACATGAGTATTTATGTTTAATTTCTTATTTTAACCTAAACTAGGTCTTAAAGACCGTAATAATAAATAAATAAATAATAAATAAATGAAAGCTCGTCGACGACTAGAGATAACTCTCATTGCTTGCGTGTTCCGTATGCTAGTTTTGAAACAATTAAATGAACGAGCCAATCATCCCAAAATCGACTGGCCGCTTGAGTGCGCGTAACGCACCAACGTGTTGCAGCGTGAGGCACAAAACGTTTTTAATGGATTTTGCGGAATCTTTCGATGCCCTTTCGATCGCTTATAAGGCCTTGATGTGGCTATCCACAATAACTCTGATCACTTTGAATCTAGCAATCAGCAAGTCCCATGCCTCGGCGTAGTTGCTGTCACTTACCGCTAAACTGCTGACCAAATCTAATGCTTCACCCTTTAAACAATTTCTAAGGTAGTATAGTTTCTGCCCATTAGATAATCAAGCATTTGCGTTCACGAGTGAGCAAAACGCGTGGTGAAGTGGTACCCATTCGGTAGGGTCGCCGTTGAACGAAGGCAATTGCAGTTTTGGTAGTGGTACGGAAGAATGTATCATAGCACATCCTGGTTGAACGGTATTTTGCAAAGGCGTTTGCCTTGCAGCAGCAATAAAGCGTTTGAAATTGGCCTTAGCGGTGGCGTACCACTCTTCGCCTTGAATACGCGATTGCTCTTCCACTTCAACGTTTTCGTCACCACACTGTAGCTCTACTTCTTGTTGCGCTATGCAAAAGCGTGACCATTGCTTGTTTTTAAATATCGCTTAATATCATTTAACGCGGAATCTCGCACTATAAGTGTGGACATGTTGTATAGGTTACACTCGTTTACAGCCAAAATGCACCAGAGACGCCATTAAGGTTATTTTTAATTCTATGGCAACATTTTTGAGATATTTACGAATTCCCGTTTTATCAAAAAAAATAAATTGGGTCCACTTAATCATATATATCTCAAGAACGAATTGAGCAATTCCAAAACGGTTTGAAGCTTTTAAAAGGTAATAAAATTTGCTATAAACTATGCATACAACACATTACGGATTTTTTCAATTTTTTTTTGTAAAAATATAAAAAAATTGGTATTTTGCGAGGAAGGATTTCGAAAACTTTTTGTTTGTTTGCACTTTTTTTTCTCTCTAAGCTCTGTTTTATTACAAAAAAATATAAGATTTCATTCAACAAAATCGATGAACTAATACAAAAGTTATAAGCATTCAAATAAATATATCCATATAATAAAACTTAAGTACCCTACAAATAATAGCATATGTACATATGATTTTGTCTTAACTCTATGATCTTATTTTATAATTGAAAAAACTATGTGTCTTGTTTTGACGCTTATTTAGATTAGGATCGGTTTCTCTTATGAGTAACCAACAGTAGTCACCCATCATAGCGACATCCCAGAATCCTTGATACCGACTTTCAATCATTTTCATTTGCTGGTGAAACCTTTCGCCATGCTCGTCACTTTCGTCGTCAAGATTTTGCGTAAAAAAATTTAAATGTGAGTTTAGAAAATGAATTTTTAAAGACATATTTACTCCTGAAAGAAAATAAAAAAGTATATTAGATAAATACATAAGTGAAACATTAGTATATAATTTTCTTAGGCTGGATTTATCTTTCAATTCAAAACAAATTTTTTGTTTACATTTTTCTCATTCTTGTTTGTTCGGATCTGGACGATGAATTCTGATTTAGGGCTATATATTCTCATGTAAATTATAAAATTTTCATACTAATTTTTTGTTTATCGGGCAGACAGGTTTTAAAGTTAAATAAGAAAACTGTCTTAAATATGTTTTTTTATTTACCCATTTCCGCATAGCTTTTGATTAAGTCGTTCGCTATCATCTCGTAGTTAGGTCTTTTGTGTTTGCGTAAAAAAGAAGTAACGGCCTTTTCAAAAGAATCCCACGCTGCTGCCTCCACTGGTGACAATAGTTCTTTGAAATAGTTATTGGTCATCATTTTCCTTATTTGCGGTCCCACAAAAATCCCTTCCTTTATTTTTGTTTCTGAAATCTCTGGAAAGATTGTCTTCAAATGATGAAAAGCTTCGCCTTCATTGTCCAAAGCCATAACAAAGTTTTTGATAAGGCCGAGCTTGATGTGGGGCGGAATTATTAGAAGAATTAGTAGAATTATTTTTTCCTGCTTTATAGTTGGGGAGTATTTTATGTTATCCACCCCAACTTGAAACTCGATTCGTTCTGGCCAATCCTTTATGATGTAGTGGTCTTGACGAGCTCGGCTATCCCATTTGCATAGAAAGCAACAGTATTTTGTGTATCCACTTTGTAGACCACATAGCATTCCAACGACTTTAAGATCGGCACATATTTTCCAATCATGTTCTTCATATTTGATTAATTTGAGCAATTTTTGCATTATCTCATAAGTTTCCTTCGTATTTACTGCATGCGCGATCGGGATAGATGGCTTTTGGTTCCCAATATGCAATAATACGGCCTTTAAACTTAATTTATTGTCGTCTATGGAAAATCGCCACTCTTTTGAATCATATGGTTCACCAAAGTGTTTGAATAGACCAGCAATGTCTTTGCAGTAACAAACACTGTCCTCTTCGTATAGTACTTGGAAAATTGTTCGTGACGAAATTGTTCGGATGAAACTAATTTAAATTGTTGCATACGAGGGGTATGTAGTTCGGCCTTTTCCTTTGACAATTCCAAATTCCTTATCCAATCATTGATTTGTGCTTGTGACAAAGAGTTTCTTTCGTTTTCCGTTTGAAATCCAGTACAACATGATGCCGCGAAATCAGATACTGCTGCTCACAATGAAAGTGGAGCCGGAACTAAAGTTAAATTTGATTCTGCCAATGTAGCTTCCGTTGAATTTAGTTCTGGTAATGACACTGCAGATACGCTCGCATATGTTACTTTTCTTGACTTTCCAACCCCAAGTGCTTTTGTAGTACAAATATAGCAGTCCTTTGAATGGCAAGTTGGTTCCCTCCACTTCATTGGTGTAATAAATTACGTATGTCGCCTAAATAGATAGTTTCAGAAATTAGCTATATATTAAAAGGGAGCAAATTCCTAATTTTTACAACGCACCTTTTTGTTCCGGTTTCCGAAAAAATCAATTCGACTCTACATGTGGTGCACACAATATACCATTGTTTTTAAGCTCAATTCCAAAATACTTATAGTATGTAACTTTCAAAGGATTTGAAAATTTTAACGATAAATTGACCGCAGATGAAACAGAACATATCTGGATCATTTGTACACTTAAACTCTCGCGCCCTTCTATTCATATTATATTTTTAAGTAAATGACGGGTTATAAACTGCAATTATAAACTGAACAGTATCCTGCGAGCCTTGCAGATTTATGAAGGAACAAGGCGCATGTACTATTATTTATACATAGATCAAGTAAAAATTCAAGCCTACCTAGACAAAAAGGTTCCCTAGTTCTACAAAGAAGGCACTACCTGCCTTAATGCTCTAGCTTGAAATGTACCTGGGTTTGAGAAAACGAAACTACCAGTTTTTTGTATCTAATAACCCTTCGAAAATCTACCTGCTAACTAACTGATATACGAATACTAATATAATAAAACAGAGCTTAGAGAGAAAAAAAATCTCCAAAAAAATAAAAAGTTTTCGAGATCCTTCCTCGCAAAATACTAATTTTTTTATATTTTTACAGAAATATTGAAAAAATCCGTAATGACTGTTCGTTATCTTTGAATCTGCAGGGCCTAGCAAAAAGTGTTGTATGTGCAGTTTATAGCAAATTTTATTACCTTTTAAAAGCTTGAAATCATTCATTAGATATATATGATTAAGTGCACCAAATTTTTTTTTTTTTTTTTTGAAAAAAGGGTAATTCGTAAATATCTCAAAAACTTTACCACAGAATTAAAAATAACTTTGATTTTCGGAATCAGGGGGTGATTTTACGTAGGAATTTCATAATGGCGTCTCTGGTAGAGAAAAAAAATTGGAATTTGTGATCCAGTGTTATTATTTAATTAATTTGCGAAATATAGCGGGTTATTTTTTATTTGTTGAAGATAACGCGGTATCCGGAACGAAGGACCAGTTTGTGAGCGGTGGATAGTAGTTGTGGGTTGAAATTATGCTTATACTTGCCGATTAATGCGGATTATAAAAACACGTCAAGTAATTTAAAAGGATTGAATAGATTTAATAAAGCGGAAGTAAACAACGTCTGACAGCTGATAGCACAGTGCAGTCAAGGCTGGCTGATGACATTAGAGAAAAGTAGGGGTGTACAAAGTTACCAAAGTTAGGCTCGAACAGTAATAAATTTTATTAATCCGGATACGTCCGGGACTAGTCGCAGAAGACCACGCGAGTAATGACACTATTCGTCGATTTATAAGGCCTGAACTATTCTCTTTTGTTCTTGTTTGTCATCTGAGGAAGTTAATTTTTCTTTTTTCCCACCTCAGTCAGCGTTTTTATGGTCTTAACATTTTCTTTAGGCTTTGTTTCAATAAAAGGATTGATTTTGTTTCGATAGAAAGAAAGAAAGTATACTGAGTCCAATACTTATTCAGAAAGGTAATAATTTTTTATAAATTTATAAATATGTCCCATTATTACAACTTACCCTAAAATTAGGTATGTGAACATTCCGAATTTCATGAATGGCATAAAACCTATGGCAGAACTGCAGACAGTTTAGAACTTATATTTTTCTTTTCTGCTTTGACTAATTTGCTTAAATTAATTACATATGTGTGTAGTTTTTTTTCCTTTTTTTTATTTTCGAAAGCCTTTACATCTAATTAAGATACTTATTTTTATTTTTTATTTTGCTTTTTTATTTACTTTTGCTCTAATCTATCATTCATTTGTTACCGTCTGCATGAATCAGCTGTTTAATGAATATAAAACCGCCAAGACTGCTAAAGTTAAGCTTGACTCCAATGATTCCTCAATGGTTACTACGCATTTTTTCGCCGAAATTTATAAATTCGATAATAAGATGCAATGGTCAAACAAGCAATAGCCATTGTTTCATACTTAAGCATATCTCTGCAAATACAAAAACAATTTATACGGGCTTATGCGCAAAAGAAAGGTCACTGTAGGAAACCAAAATATTTCGCCATTCAAGCTGTACAGTTTCCAAAACAGCGTTAAAATAATCACTTGACGTAGATTTCCGGTGTTCTCATAGCTTAAGAATTCAATAGATGTTAGTCGTGGGATATATTCCTATGCAATGACTGGGAAACAATTCCCTTTCATTGATAATGAAATTCAAGGTGAAATTGTTTCCTATGAAAATCGGGTTGTACAGGATAAATCAGATAATAACTATTTAATTACACATTTGACACAAAGATTTTGAGTAGGAAAAAAATTTTCCGCGGAACTGCAGGGCGGATACGCAATATTTATTGGCACAACCTTAAACATTAATCCTGAAGTCGATAAATAAAATGCAAAATTAAATTTTACTGAAAAAAAAACCAAAAAAATGCTAACTTGTGGTTGGCTATATTACGGGAATCCCGAAAATTGCTCACTCTTGGTTAACTACAAAAAAACTCAGCTTTAAACTGGTTACACATTAAACTTTCATAATCATGCAGAGAAAATCAGCTTTGATTTTTTTGGGTCATCGCCATTCAGCAGGAAAAGAACCTAACTACAAGTTGGCTTTCAATAAACCAGTACGCACTTTTATCTCTTTAGTTTCTTTGAAATATGCTTCCCTACAGCGAAAAGCACCCTTTTCAGGTTTAATGACTTCCTCTGAGCTGGTGCTAATCTTATACAGAGTGGGACAATTGGTAGCCACACTTCTGCCGACAGAGTATAAGTCTGAGCTATAAGAACCACCTACGACTGCGAGACAGAGGTAGTTATTTCTGCAGTACTTATCAAGTAACTACTATCTAAGTAATTTTATGTCTTGTAATGATTTTTCCTCACTCTTACCGAGCAAGGTTTTCAAAGTTGGTTTGGGAAAGTTTATGTCGGGCGGGACCCTTTTACAAAACTAGCAATCAGTCGGCTTGGGGGGATTCTTGACATTCTTTCTACCAATAACCATTACAAATATTTATTATGAGGGTCCCTTAATTACCCTTTTTGTTGGGGATAAAACCAAGAACGAAGAAAACGAGTAACTACAAAATTTAAGGCAAGAACAAGCAAAATGTACAGCATTGTCATCTAAAAGTCTGAAAAGAAGAGTATCTCCGGATGTTGGGGAGATACAAGGCGGGAAATCTTAACCCTCCCTACCATTGATTTTTGGGGCACCATTTTTTTATCCAAAAAATCCCTAGCGTAACTCTTTGACCCGACTTACCACATTACCTCAGGAAAATAACGTAAACTTTTACCATTCCGTAGTAAATTCAATAAATCAAAATTTTTTTAACGCTAAGTACATCAAAGGTGAAAACCTGCCTTTCTTAAACCCGCTACACAGGTTAATCTACTTTAATTATAATAAATTTGAGCTCACATAGATTATTTCTCTTTTTTTTTCTTTTTTTTCAGTTCAATACCAAATCTTGTTTTGTTTTTTGTTTTTAACAATTCACGTATAGCATGTAGGAATTAAATCAAAAAAATTTACCTATCTACAATGGTGGAGGTTTACATAGGCATTTCCAAACTTGCATGCTAGTTATAGATATAAGAATGTATATTAGGCCGGGTCGATTTGTGGGGAGGGATCAAAATAAGAAACTTTGCCGAAGGAACCATACCTCTAAAACGAATTCTGATGTCCCCCCCCCCCCCCTTTGGGTCGTAGGGGCAAATTTTGAAAAATCCCACTTTGAAATGCCTATGTTTTTTCTTTTTGGAGTTTATTTTTCTCTTTAGAAATTTATTTAGTGAAAACATATGTAAATGAAAAAATGAATTTTTCTTGAATTTTGAATTGCTTGTGTTGTTTTTTTTAAGCTACCACAAGACACAGCAGGTAGAATTGAAATTGCCCCTACCCAAAAGTTCGACCCAAAGGGGGGACATCAGAATTCGTTTTAGAGGTATGGTTCCTTCGGCAAATTTTCGTACCTAACCTTTTATTGATTTTCACAAATACGGTTTCTCCTTGGTGATAAATCTTTATGGGATGCCGGGTTTTATTATGATAAGAAAGATCTTTAAGCTGTTTATTTCTTAGTTCAGAGATGTTTTCTTCTCCCGCTCTTTCAAATTGGCTTGGGTCAGTGGAGACTCTTCTCCCGAAAAACACCTCTATTGGTTTCTATTTTGTTGTTGAGTGAATTGTATAATTATATTCGTAGACAAAGTTGTCAAGAAGTTCGGCGAATGACGTGAAGGTGCGTTCTGATTTTAAGCAACGCATTATTTCTGTGGCGGTCGAGTGGAATCGTTCCACTTGACCGTTAACGGAACGGTGTTTTGAAAACTTGTATGTTTAAAGCAGAGCCGGCCACACAAATACTTAAACAATTGAATAAGTGTGTGTAAAAATTGGGTGACAACTCCCCACAGTGTGCTAAATGAAAATATGGGCAGTGAAGTTTGAAATTAAAAAGCACTTTGGTTATTTAATTTCAAGCTAATCCTGACTATATTTACTTATATGTATACGTATAACTAAGAACGCGGAGGTCGGGCTAACCAGATACAACTTTTTTATAAAAGGAGGTATGTGTGTTGTTTCTTCAATGCAAAATTCATAAGGGCGGCATTGCTTTGCTAAAAATAAAGCGACGACAAAAGAAGCCTTCTTTATTTCATAGTTCCTATTTGCTGTATCTGATTCGATATCCGAAAATAGTTTCCTTTTGGCTTTATCAAATAGACTGAGCTTTTCTGCTTGTCTTTATGGGCAGTTATTAAAATGCCTTTTGAAGGAAAAAAGTTTATTTGATGTGAAAATTCGTTGGCACAGCAAAAATTGCAGCATATTGTTTTTATTTCTGTGGCAACAAATCATAACAACTTAAGTCGACCAATCAGAATTTCTTCTGCCGGTTTTTAGTAACAAAGAAGCTTAGTTTTGTATTTATTGGTTTTATATTATTTGGTTTCTAGACCATTAAATCTAATACGTTTGGCTAAGTTATGAAGCAGTTTTCTTTTAAAAAATCGCTGGAGGAAATTTCAACTGGTATAATTTCTTAACTCGGCTTAAGTTGTTATGATTTGTTGCCACAGATTTAATGCGCAAAAAGTAGCATGGACGTTTTCCTTTGCATTCATTCTGGTTTTGTTTAGCTTGAGCAGCCGTCTTGCTTGCTGAAGCGTTATGCAGCGAATGATGGCAAGCGAAAGCAAAATACAAAGAACTATAAAACAATGTAAATGTAAAAAATATTTTCGCATTATTAAGTTTTAAAAAATATGTATGTTCAAAGGAACTTAATAATACTTACTAAAACGCATTAAAAGTCACTTTAACATTGCAGCATATTGTTTTTAATATGTGCCCAAAAAGTAGCATGGACTTTTCCTTTTGCATTCACTGTTGATTTTAGTGAGTGACGAGCGAAAGCAAACGATCGTGATCACACATCGTTAGTGTCGGTGTGAAAATACGAACTCAAATTGCACAATGTGCAACTTTTGGCCGGCTTTGGTTTAAAGTGTCCTCCATTAAAAATCTTATGGAAGCTGCGTTCAGGGATGTTTCGTTATCTATTATGACATATTCGGGTACGCCAAATTGAAAAAGTATTTCACGGAGAGGTTCCTTAACGTGTTCTATTGCTCTGGATTTGAGTATTTTGGTTTGAGCGTATTTCGAAAATTTGTCTATTGCTGTCAGGACTATGTTTCGGTCGGTCATGTAAATGTCGATGTGCAAAATTTGTCCCGGAAATTGAGGTATGGGAGTTTCTCCTAATTTTGGTTTACTGGGGTGTCTATCATATTTATTTTCTTTACAGATTGAACATTGTTGAATTATTCTTTTAATTTTTGTAGTCATAAATGGGAAGTAGAAATTTTCGCGGATTTGAATTTTATTTTCTCGACAATTTCTGTGAGCTCTTTTGTGTGTTTTGATTATGATTTCTTCCTGTTCTTGTTCGTCTGTCACGTCCTGGACTTGAAGTTGTGTAAACCTGATCTTATAGTTGCTAAAGTGGATTGGGTATATTTCCTGAATTTTTCCAATAATTCGTTCTTCTGTCTTAATACAGTTAACTACGGAGGGGTTGAGGTATCTTTTAAGGCGGTCTATCAAAATTTCTGGGCTATAGTCGGGTTCCTCTAAAATATGCCTGTGGTATGTGGGAAATACTATTTTAAATTGGTACGTTGAAGTTTCAGCGACTTTCAGAAATAGTTGATTTTTGAAAACATTTATTGGGATGTCGACGTGAGGAATTAAATTATCCGATGAACTCTCGTCACTATGTTGAGTTAAGGATAAGGAATTAATTGGTTCAGGTGGCATTCTTGAGAGGGCGTCAGCTACAACGTTAGTTGTGCCAGGTTTGAAGTGGAGTTCATGATTATATTCCTCTAAAGTGGATTTCCAGCGTTTCATTTTAGAGTTGTTGTTTTTATTGCTAAGAGCCTGAGTAAGGGGTTGATGATCTGTAAATATTTTTACTTTTGCTGAGCCATAAAGATAGTTCCTGAAATTGTTTAGGGTCCATATTATAGCTAAAAACTCTTTCTCGTTTGTAGCATAGGCTTCTTCTGTTTTTTTGAGTGTTCTTGAAGTGAATGCGATGGGTATTTTATCCTGAGAAATGATTGCACCATTCGCATAATTTGAGACATCGGTTGTTAAATGGAAATCTTTGCTGAAGTCGGGGCATGCGAGTATAACATCGTCAGACATAAGGGATTTTTTTATTTTATTGAAAGCATCTTTTCCTTCTTAATTTAGTTTGATATTTATGTTAGCTGATTTGCTTTTGGATATACGCCCTTCTTCCCCTCTTAAGAGTATCGTTAGCGGCTTAGCCAACATGGCGTAATCTTTAATGAAGCGGTAGTAGTAGGAAAGGCCTAAGAATGAGCGAAGTTGCTTAACGGTTTTTGGGTAAGATATTTTTGATATTGCTTCAACCTTTGCGAGGTTTTTTGTAATTCCTCTTGAGGAAATAATGAATCCTAGGAACTCTACAGAGTCCTTGAAAAAATGGCATTTGTCCAGGGGCCCTATTCAGTCACATGAGTTTTGAAATGTACATTTTTTTTTCATACAAATTATATGAAGAAAAAGTGTACATTTTAAAACTCACAGTTACTGAATAGGGCCCCTGTTGGATCTTCATGTTAGAGTCTTGTAGAGTATTTAAAATTTGCTGTAAATGAAGAGCGTGCTCGATATAGAGGTAGCTTAGTTTGCCGATGTGATGACGAAGAATGTCATCTAGGGCTCGCTGGAATATTGACGGGGCATTTTTGAGTCCGAATGGCAATCTCGTGAACTCGTATTTGCCATTATTGATTGAGAAAGCCGTTTTCTCAATATCGGACTCCTTGAGCGGGATTTTATGAAATCTGCTTTTTAGGTCTAACACGGAAAAAATTTATTTTTCCCGAGCTGAGACAATACTTCATTTATCTGAGGTATTGGGTATCGGTCTGCTACAGTAATCGCGTTAAGCTTGCGATAGTCAATAACGACTCGGTACTGTTTGTTGCCTTTGGAGTCAGGTTTTTTGGCTACCACCCAAACGGGTGAGTGCCGTCGTCTAGCATTTTGTTTATTTGGGTTTCAACTTCGCTTTTAAGCGACACGTGGTAGGGATAGTATCGCGTATAAACAGGAGTATCTCTATTGGTTCTGATTTCGCCTACGACTTTAGTGGTGTATGTAAGTTTATCGTTGGGCACCGCGAAGAGACTAGAAAAGTTTTCAAATAAATTATTGATTTTACTTTGCTGATTTGGTGACATGTTGTCTTCGTTAAGATTAATTTTGTTAATTGATCCCGAAACTAACTGTTTTGTCCTAATTCTTGTGTTTCCTTTTATTTCCATAAAGTCATCCTTGACGTGGATGACAGATTCGAGTTTCTTGAGGCTGTCGTTTCCAAGAATACCATGGAAGGATCTAAATATGGGGAGAAGGTAAAACTTCAATTTGTTATCGGCGTTAAAAAGATTGAGATAGGTGTGTTTTTTGATTTTGATGTTTCCCGCTATTGATTTTGCAAACAAATTTTGTCGTTTCTGATTGGATTGGGAACAATGGAGGGCTGTATATAGATTTTGTAGATCCTGTATCTATTAAAAATTTTACAGTTTCTCCATTTTTCAATTTGCACTGGAAGTAAGGCAGCGAAGAGTGGTTCATCCTAAAAAATGTAGGTCTGTTGTGTCTAAGTAATTGTCCTTGTGTTGTTCCTCGCAGTTGTCAGGAGTGGTATAAGTTTCGTCGTTGTAATAATCTGCATTTATGTGATCGTCATTTGTCATGTTAGGGGAATATTCCTCAGGTTGGTCGGCATCTATTTGGAAGTTCCTTTGGATTTTGTTTGGGGGAACTGGTGCTGGAGGGTTTCCGGTAGGGGGTCTTTTGTTAGGTGGGTCACTAGGACGAGGCCTATTCATATAATTTATGTTGCGTGTTCTTAGTGACTGGTCTATATCCATGGGTTCTGGACGTGGCTGAGGCTTCTCATAGGGCCTCGGTGGTGGATAGTTCGGTTGCTGACCATAATCATTAGCTGGTTGTGGACGTTGACCTTGACCACTTATCTGTGGTGGTTTGTATGGGTTGGTTGCATACAACCTGGGTTGGGGCATGTATGCCAATTCTGGGTAGAATTCATTATTTAGCCTTCTAAGAGGCAAAGGTGGTCGAAATTCCTGCGGCTTTCTACCTTGGCCATTATTGCTTAGAGCATAATGTGACCTGAAATTCTGATTTTCTAGTTTAAGGCACAGGTGGAGTGCCTGAGGGAGGTCCGCCGGTTCTCTCATTCCTAGGAGTGTGGGTAGGTCTCCTTTTAGGCCGCGGACAAGTGTCTAGTGCTTTATCCCTATAAGTGCGGGTTAGTAGGTGCATGGCTTCTGTACCGACTTCCATTTAGCCTAGTTTGTTTAATATTAAGGACAAATGAGAGTATACCCGTTGGTAAAACTCTTGGATCGTAAGGTTACCCTGTACGAGTGAAGTCATTTGGTACTCGAGGGTACCAAGGTCGCGCTTGTCCGCGTAATGGAGTGTCAGGCATTTTGATATGGCCTGGCAGTCTAATGGAGTGTTGTACGACTCCAGAGCGACGTCGGCGTTGCCCACAATTTTATTCCGTATGACATTAAGTATCCCATAGTACTTGGGAGTTCCTCTTTGGGGCTCGTTTATCTGGATGATTCTGTCCACACTTTTCCTCCAGGATGGGTTTCCAGAGAATTCCCGAAGACATCTTACGACATCCGGAATTTTGTCAAGTTCGGAAACATTGCCGGTTAAATTTGTATCGATTTTAATGTCCGTAAAGTTCGAAAAATTCAGTTTTCGGGATATTTCTTACTAGTCCTGAGCCAATGTTTGTAAGTTCTTCCATCGAAAACGCATTGGAGTTACGAGGAGCTTGCTGACCAGAAGGTGCAGCTAGTGCTTGGGGTGCGTTTAGTATTGGTGGACGAATGAGATTGTTTGGATTCATTTCGACTGTTAAAATTATTTGTTATAATTAATTTCTTCTATTAATAGTAAAATTCAATGAACCGAACCAATTGAAAGTCTAAAGTATAAAAACCTTTATTTAAGTTTTTCACAAGAAGTGATAAATTTAGTTATTCAAAATTTTGGTAATTTATTCACTTTTATCTTAAAAATTTTCTCAGTGTTGTCACTAATTATTCACAAAGGGTTAATTCATCACTCTCTTATTTTACTTTTTATCAATGTAGCTCTCAATGGAGGCTTGTTACTATTCCTAAAATTTTAATTCTAAGGCGAATCCTTTTTTCGCAGATTTATATTTTATTTCGCTTTGCAATTTTTTCGTTTCTCTAATAAAATTTCTCAAATTAATTTTTCCTTCTATTTTAACTTCAAAATATTTTTTTTTCAACTTCAATTTTCAAACAAGTTCCTTAGTGATCTACTCTTTATTTACTTTTAAGATTTAAAACTTTTTATTTCACAAATTTCTCTCACTTTCTTATTTCTAAACTTAACTTACATTGCTAGCTTCTCCATTTTTTTGGGGAAGGTCCTTCGCGTACCCGCTGACGACTGGGTGTCTCCTTTTTGTCCTGGGTCGGTCTACTGGGGGGCCGATATACGCTGCTCCTATTCTCTGGCCTCGGTTGCTGCTTTCGTTGCTTCTTTCGTTTTTCCTTTTCTTAAAGTATTCTACTTGAATATTGTACGCTTTTTTAATCGCGCTATTTTACACGTTTCTTTTCAGTGTTTTTCGGAACAGAATCTAAAGAATATTAACTACTACTTTTTGCAACCCGTGAACAACCGTAGGCCCCACGTTGGGTGCCAGTTAAGGATTATTTTATTAAGAGTTCCAAAAAAATATATTTTTTTAGGGTCTTTACGACCTTTATTGAGTCACATCAAAAGTAGAACTAACTTTACAAAAATTATTAACTTATAACTAAACTTAATTAAATGGCCGACTCCGCTGGCGTCACTGCTGCTTTTGCTATTCTCCGAATTAGCCAACTTTAGTTGCGCGTGTTGGGCTTCCTATCTAAATGAATTGGAGCTTTAATTTGCTGCCATCGCGTCTGGCAATTTTGTGGGAAAGTATTGAACTTCCGCTCTACATAAATTTAAGCTCATTTTGCTGACATTGTGTCTTGAGCTTTTGTATGAAATATTGTGCAACAAGAGTTGCATATCCGCTTTACCTGCATTTATTATTGCTTACTAATTATTTATTGTTGCAGCAATTGTTAACATATGCCATGTTAACATGTATACTAACAAAAAAATGGTGCGCAAAATAATTAAAGAACTTACATGTTTTTTTTGGTCTCGAGCGATGACATCAGCAGGCGCCTGGTGAGAGCGTCGTAGACGAAGGATTGTATATATATCTTAAGCTGTGAAATAATTAGTACATTTTTTTGTGTTTGGTTTGGCTCACTAAACAAACACTCTAACCCACTCATACGATGTACATTTGCATATACTATTTTTACGTTATTCCAATTAGATGTTACTCAGTAAACCGGTTTGGTTTTACGCCGCCACTGGTGTAGTGAAAATTATATATAAAGGGAAGAATGGGATATTTGTAAAAAGGAAAGATGTACAAATATCTAAAGCTTTTATGTTTACGCTACATTGATAGCGAAATCAACATTTGGCGAGTGGTTACTCAGTCATCAATATGTTTGCAGTCCAAAGAACTAACCTGTATAGGGCGTGTTCACCACCTCCGGATAAACTCAGCAATTATTTAAATAATAGACCTCGTTAGGTACAACAAAATAGAAAAAGGGTTTCGACTAATATTTACTGTAGATGGCTACAACAGCCCAAAGTCCCCTACGTTTAACAAGGGCACCTTAATGGTTCTTGCATAGGACTAAATACATGCAATACATAATTTATCTGTTTTACATAGGTTAGGTTAGGTTGAACTGGCCGGTCCATGAGGACCTCACATAGAGTGATTGAGTCCGTAGTGTTACCAGAAGTTTGTTTTAACGACCAAACTAAAATACCCTATCAAAAACCAGGACCTATGTTACACAATAACTCCGTCCTCTTGGCAAATACTAGAAGCTTCCTAGGACTTAAGCCACTTGCTGCTTCTAGATCTGACAGCTGTATCACTCCTAATAGCTGGAGTCTTAGCCTGGCAAGTGCAGGGCACGAGCACAGAACGTGCTCGATCGTTTCCTCCTCCAACCCGCACTTCCTACATCTGCTATCACTGACCAAGCCTAATTTAAAGGCATGGGACGGCAGAAGGCAGTGTCCAACAGAATACCCGTCATGAGTCTACAGTCCTCTCTTTTTAATGATAGAAGCAACTTTGATAGTCTAAGGTTGTAAGACCTACACATAATCTTCGACACTTTACAGCCCCGCGCTTGAACCCACACCTTTCCCGCTTGGTCGATCATGTACACCTCTCGCCTTCGCTTAATCTCGCCCAGTCTAATTGGGACATCTACGGAGCAAGCTTCAAGGGATGCGCCCTTTTTAGCTAGTTCGTCCGCTTTTTCATTCCCATCTATTCCCATATGCCCTGGGACCCAATATAGATGTATGCTTCTCCCTGTCCCGATTCTCTCCAGAGACTGCTTACACTCTAAGACGCATATATGTAGATGCTGTGCTATGCGAGATTATTGCCTTAATTGCTGCTTGACTGTCAATATAAAAGTTAACACGGTTGCAGCTTAAGCTATTCTCTTCCAAGGTTTCTACTGCTTTGGTTACGGTTAATATTTCCGTTTGGAAAACGCTCCAGTAATCCGGCAGCCTGCAGGATCTGTTTATTTCCGGATCAGCACAGTATACCGCAGACCCTACTCCTTCCACTACTTTGGAACCATCTGTGTACACATGTATCACCTCGTCCGCCATTTGCGCACCCTTGCGCCAACCGTCCACCTCTATTGTGGCCTCAAGATCTCCCTCGAAGCGCAGATAGGGAATCAGGTAGTCTGTTCGTCTTGTGATTGATGACGCTATACTAATATGGGCGTATGATCGGCGCTCTAGCTGCCCCGAGGCACCGAGCCTGGTTGCGGTTGTTAATGCTATGTTCTTTGCTACCAGGTCTACAGGAGAAATGTGCATAATGGCATACAGTGCAGCCGTCGGCGTTGTTTTCAGGGATCCCGTAATGCTAAGCATCGATAGTCTGCATACCCCCTCTAAGTTTTTGAGGTATGTTGTTTTGAAGAACTCCATAGTATAGAATAGGGCTTACATAGGGAAAAAATATCAATATTAAATGCATATCTTAGCTGTAAAGTCACTAATGCCTAAAGTTTAGGTGTCAATTGCCTGAAAATTTTTTTATTACAATTAAGATAAATTTACCAGCATTAAAATCTGGTTTTGTCTTACCATGAAATTAAATATTGTTTAAATGGTTTTTATGATATCAAACTAAATCCTGTTTCAATGAATATTTGGTTAATGTCTGTTTTCACCTTCTAACATATATGTAATACTTCTATATCACTACTACTGACCCTGTCAAACATTACAGTACAGATATGTAACGAGAGAAGGAGACAAAATCTCAAGGCTGTCGTTAAATTTTTGTAAAAAAGGGGCTTAAATATATGTATATTGCAACAAGCCGTCTTTATTTTTAAAGACGTTTAAAGAAATGCATGTATAAGTATATTTTTATGCACGTATGTTTGAATTTTTTTTCATTTCAAAAGTACGAATTCTTCGCCTTGTTTTTTTTTTTTACTATTTATGTAAATAATGTACTTTGTATGGCTGCAGCCCATGTTTAGATAATAAATACATCAAGCCTTGTATTGTACTTGTTGGCCTTTTCATTGTTTAATCGACTAAACTCAGATTTTATAACAATTAGTGTGCAGAAGTTGGGTAAAGGGTATAGTGACCCGTTGTTATCCCTTTAATACTTTTTTTACACACGCTACTACAATTCACTAACACTAACAAAACCCGCGCATGCGCATAACATACATTTGCACAGTTTCAGCAAATAATGATTGACAGAAAATTTGCACATTAGGAAGATAGGAAGGTATTAATATAGAAGTATTATATATATCGTTAGCTTAATGTGAAAATGTGCTAAGTCACTTTTTTTGAAAAATTTTATTTTAATGCGGTTTTTAAACTGAATTCAAAATACATCGATGAGAAAAAAAAAATTTTAATTTTTAATTTTTACGTGCTGTGGGCAATGATGTGTAAATGTGCTAAGTCATCAGCTGTTAAAAAAAATGTGCTAAAGCAACCTGTCAATAATATCAATCTGAATTGCTAGTCATTTCTTTGTGCGCGCATTTTATTTAATCCATTCAGTCTAGAAGTACATCCTTTGTTGTTGTATTAACGATAGAGACACTCCCCGAAGGCTGTGGAGAGTGTTACCGATGTTGATGGTCCTTTGCCGGATATAGATCTGGTACGTTCCGGTAACAAAGCACTATTAAGGTACTAGCCCGACCATCTCGGGAAAGATTTATATGACCACATTAAACCTTCTAGGCCATTCCGCCCTCTCCACCCCCTAGTTCCATGAAGAACTTGGGGTCGCCAGAGCCTCGGCTGTTAATGAAACAGGATTCGTTACGGTTAGGTGAAGTTGACAATTGGATTGGACAAGCTATAAATACGCTGGCAACCCCTTGAGAGGGTTGCGAAATTGGATTCACCTAGTTGAGGCATGCTTTTGGTGTTTGATAAATGCTTTGCGCTGACCACAATCTACTTCAATTTTTACATGTCGTTAAACTTATATAAGCTGTTATTAAAATTAATAACATTACTGAATCGAATCGTTAGATGTATAGTCCTAGTTATAGGTTCATTCATAGCATAATTCGTTTTATGAGTTATTTCGATAAATAATCTACTATGCCGAAGATCACGCAGTGGAATATATGGAATGAACAAATTAGATAAATCAGAGCAATTCGTGCTAACGTTTATTACATTATAGGCAAGCATGAGTGAGATAAAAGTTCTTCTGTCATGCAAATCCTGAAGACCAAGCAATTTGTGCCTGCTGGTATATGATGGGAGGCCGTCTGGCCAGTGAAGCATACGTAAATCAATTTTTGTAAATATTTTTTGAACTTTCTCAATTTTATAGGATTTAGATTCATAGAAAGGATTCCATATTATTGAGCAATATTCAAGACCACTTCTCACCAAGCATATATAAAGTGCCTTCAACGTCATAGGGTCCTTAAATTCACTGATGGTATGTCTACCGAACCCAACCATTGCAACAAATTTTGAAACAACGAAGTCAATGTGACTAGAAAAAGAGAGTTTGGAGTCAAAAATTACACCCAAGCCTTTACTCTCTTGACAACGATTAACAGATTTAGCATTTGGTTTGTATATAAAGTATGTGGCAGTCGTCTTTTTGGAATAAGACACAACACAGCATTTATTTGAATTTAAAAATAAATTATTGTCTGCGCACCATCCGGCAAAAGAGTCCAGATCAGAACCGTTAGAAATATTTTGACAAATAAATAGTAGTTTTTGTGAAATATGTATATAGTTTTAGTGTAATATTTCAATCATTAAAGGGGAAGAGTAATGGGGAAACATATTGAGTAAAAAGTGCTAAGTCGGGAGAAAAAATTTATTTTGAGTGCGGAAATTGTGCTAAGTCATAAAATACCAGCTGGGTTCGCATACATGATTTTTATTTATCTTTTTCAAAGCTTCTACATTCAAAAGTATTGCAACTAAGGTATCCCTCATTCACAGTTTTGAAAAAAAAGGTTATTTCAAAAATTGTTCATTTTTTTTTCGTCTCCTGAAAAATTTATAAAAAGTGACACACATTTTCACATTAAGCTAACGATATGCCTTCTAAGGATTTTTTTTTTCTCTACAAGAAGTTTAGTTCTAATTACCTGCTGCCTGTCTAAGCAGCACCTAAAATTCCTCCTTGATCCATTCCTTATTGTATGTTGCATATGTAGGTGTTTGTCGGTTTCTGCTAAACCAAGCAACGGATATCTGCCAATTGATCCACGAAATCGAATAGTTGACTAATATCATATCTGATTGTTGGTGTATTAGGATTACGCCGCTTTAGATGTTTCTTCATATATTTTGCATACGCCCTGCAGGCATTTGTTCACGCTTTCATAGTCACTGTAAATGTGTGTCTCAGGACGCGCAGCAGGTTGCACTAGTAAAATTGCGTGCGATATTTTGGCATTTGTACCGTGTAAAGGAAAATCTCAAAATTATGGTGCCAAAAGAAGCCAGGCCCAGAAACTTTACGATTCTTAGTTGAAATTATAGAAAATGTATGTGCAATTCTATGCAAATAGTTCTTGATGTTGCAATTGTTGACCGGCGCTCTAACCCGGCTGTGCGTTTTTGTTGCCGCACGCTAGCACGTTTATACAGTCTTATACTGTTTTCACACAGAAACTTAATGATCTCATTTCACCTTTTAATGAAATCGTAAATTTTTTGCTTTCACACAGAAGTAACTGCTCGCATAGTGTACCTATACCAAGTGTGTTCACTAAGCGATAAACGTCAAAACTACAAACAGCCTCGCTCACCTGATGGAAATCTCAGGTCTAGAGTCGCATTTTTGGTCTCAACGACAACATTTTTGTCTACCAATCGTCTCGACTTTTTCAATTTTTCAATCATTCGGAGCATTCGGTAATGGTATCCATTTTGAATTCGCTGTCATTAGTTGATGTATCAAATCAAATAAAAAAGGTTATAATCAGCTGTTCGATGCGGCCACCTTGTATCGTTCTGCCATGCAGACAATGACATTTACTTTGACAAATGACATTTTTAAGCACTGAACACACCAAAAACTAAGAAGCGGAAGGCTGCCAACAGAGTTGCATTGTGCTTTTGACTTCATTAGGCATTCGATTAGCTACTAATGAAATAATTATAGATTCGAATTTTGTAGGGAAGATCGAGCTCAATAAGCGTCTTAAT
Organism: Eurosta solidaginis; assembly: GCF_040869045.1. NCBI lineage: Eukaryota > Metazoa > Arthropoda > Insecta > Diptera > Tephritidae > Eurosta > Eurosta solidaginis. Next base: position 284,329,367 of record NC_090321.1, on the reverse strand, counting down.
GTAGAAAACTGCCTTTATTATTCAATAGGCCGTCTGAGTGAAAACAGTATTAATTTATATTTACTATTAAAATAATTACTTTTTATATTTACATCACCGCTTTATTACATTTGCAAACTCGCGATATTTTTTTACCACTGATTTGCATCACGCCAACTTCCAAAAAAAATAACTCTCGCCAGCGGAAATGTGAGGTTGCTGTTTTTCCTGCAGGTGGTTTGACATCTCTACACTGTCGAGCTGACAAAATTCACAATTACCCTTCAAAAAACGCGAGTACTCCATAAATAGTGTAAGGAATACTCCTTTGGGAGTATAGAAGTGTTCCAAAACTAATCTATATTCATACAAAAATGTGCTCCAATTAACATTGTGATGTCCTAGGAGAGGAGTAGGTGATCCCACTCTCGCTTTGTTTGTGAGTATTCCATAGAGTACATACGTGAGAGTACTTTCCAAAGTACGTTCACTCTAGCACTCAATGGAGCACCCACAGAGGATCATATGCCAAAGTACTAAAGAGGAATTGTGTTGTCGGAAAGAATTATCGGAGTGAATTTAATTTAAAATGAAAGTAAATGAAGAGGGGCAATACAACTTTTATATTTTATACTACGAATATTCTTATGTTATTTAGCATTTATGTGAATAAAGAAACTAATATTTCTCTATACTATGGTATGTATACATAAAACCAGTGCGCTGTTGCATTTTATCAGAGTTGCCATAGTAAAATTTTATCATCACTTATTTGTATGCAATATTTTACTTTTAGCAACTCTGATGATCGGCTGATGGTGGTCCGCAAACGCATTGCAAAGGAGTATTGTTAGAGTACTCCAACATGAAGAAAATGGAACACGTAATCCAACAATTTTTGCAGGATAATGCAGTATCGCTATTAGGGTTACCATCAAATGCATAGAATAATACTAAGCTTTAGAGTGGATTTCTACGATTAAATAAGTCGCGCTCACAAAGCAGGTTTTTCTGTAACTATCGAAACTGAATCTTCCTCTACCATGCTAATATTTCCAATTCAACCCATATGAGTCTTATTGACTCACTAAATCGACTGTTAGAGTCTATAGATAAGTAAGGTTATTGCCAACTGTTATATGGAACTATAAAGCATGTCCGATCTGCGATGGATCACATCCAACTGATTTGGGTGAAGATGGCGTAACATTTGTATTCATTTTTTTCGTGGTTTTAAAGAAAATTTCAAAATCAAAAGAATAATATGCAAAAATGCGTTAGGTTGCGCCGTACAAGGGATCTATTCCACAAATCGATCTTTTTTTATTCTGGGCAACAAAGTTAAGACTTCATAGCGGACATGGCAATATAAACGGCGTGTAATTCTCAACATCAGTGACTCCTTTTTCCAAATATTAACGGTTTGCATCTAACTAATTCACTCACATACGACTCTCGGCTACTTAAGCAGATTTCAAACCAAAGTATTCGCTATATACGCAGCAGGCGGCTCTTTCACCTCTTGGGTTAAGCAACGATAGCATTGAGATTGGTTAAACATTTAAGATAGTGCCTTATGAACCGGGCTAGTCAACAGAACATATCTTTAATTCAAGGAAAATTAAGCACGATATACAAGATTGTCAGTAGCTTGTTTGACGCTAGACTGCACATGATGTCGAAGGATCGGAGAAAGTTCCAGCGCCATTAACCCTTATCAATGCTTTTAACTCAGCACTGGCTCAACGAGGCCATTAATAACCTGCAAATCTATTAGAAACGATCTTCATTCATACATAATATAATGTATATAAGCGAGATTTTCGGACTGAATAGATGCGTAATTAAAGGTCATATCATTTAATGCCTGCAATCCTCTCTCGCGGAAGAGGTGATGCCTTGCAAATTCCTTTCCTCAAAATCTCTCATCACTCAAGTATTCTAGGCCTTGCAAAATTTTTAAATATTCCAGCACCAATGCTTCTAGGATTCCAAACAATTGCGAACAATTTCTACGACATTCATATATGTTGAAAAAAGAAACTTGTACCATCGGCGTCCCAACAGATTGGGTGAGATTAAAAGAAAGCGAGAGTTGCACATGTTCAACCAAGCAGGAAAGTGTCGAAGATCATGTGCACGTCTTCCAGGATCAAGCGCGTTTGTGTTCGTTCCCTGCTCTCCTCAGGCTAAGACTTCAGCTGTTAGGAGTTGCAGATCTAAAAGCAGCAAGAAGCATAGGTGCCGAAAATGTTTTAATAACCTAACCTAACTAACCTATAGAACTTTAATTTATAAAAAGTTAGATGATTTTTTTCCTGTCCCGCAAAATGAGCGGAAGAACGTGAGTAAAAACAACATGGGCTGAAAATTTTGAAATTTGGCAAAAAAAACCCCGACCCAAATATGAGCTAATACTTTCCTCTTCCGTTCGATAAACCTGAATTTGGAATCAGATTTTTCATTTGGGTTCTTGTTTTGAGATTATCTTACATAAATATTCGTACCATGTTTTCGGCTGTATTCAATATTGTAACGAATTTACTGAAATTCCGCTTATTCCAAATTCTCTGCTAACTTTCGAATCGCTAAACTGTTGAATAAATAACTCCAATATTGAATAATGCAAAAATGGCCTTTATTAAAGTACTCCACAATAACACTTATACTTTGCAGCCAATAGCTTGCTTAAACAAAACTGATTCTCGCGCCTCTACTGTTGCTGCCTTTTATAGTGTTTGGTTTCCTCTTTGACATTTCTAGGCCGTTCTGCTCTAGAATCTACTAGCTGATTATCTGCTATAAGTTTCTCAGCTATAACTACAGATGCACAATTTTTATAGCTTCTCTCACAGCTCATGCGCGTGTGTTTGTGCGTTGCTTCTCCGCTGCGTGTACGTACATAATGATTAATTTGGTTATGTGCATACAAGTCGCTACTTAGCATCGGCTTAGAGATGACAGTACCCCTTAGTGTTGCTAATATTCGTAACAATATATAATTGTGTTATACTGATAAATAAGTTTTTATACTCCACGTCCTTCACCACTGCGAACAAAAGCAATATGTGTAACGTACTTTCAGGCAGACTTTCTCTATTGGGTTTGGCGTTGTGTAGCAGATGGAGTAGTGTCGATATAATTCCTTTTAGCTTAAATGTTTTGAATCATTAGTTTAATAAAATTTTATTTCGGACATGCTTGATTTGCCGAACACGCCTACATGCAGTTATTAAGTGACTAACGTGCCTAAAGGCAGACTTGGAATTTGTGAAAAAATGTTTAGGGAGAAAATATCGCACAATTTCTCAATTCGCGAAGGGGGCTTTCAAAGAAAAAATTGCATTTTCAAGGAAAGAAGTAGTGTTTAATTCTTTGTATTTCTCTAAATAGAACAGAGCAAATACCAATCGTTTGAAACAGCCATCAACGAAACGCCTAGCTTTGACACATGATAACATACAAATTATGTAATATGCAAAGAATAAACTATGCAAAGAGGCCAACTGGGATAAGTTGTACAACAACTAAGGCATGGCATGGTTGAATATGTTTACAACTGTTCAACCACCGCAGGATTGCGGGTTCGAGTCCCACTTCCACGAGAAAGGCTTTGAAGAGACTTACAGGGTATAATGTAAATACCTGTCTCCTTGTCTGTCCTGATGTAACGTTATTCAAAATGTTTTCATACATTTAAAAGAAATTACGGCGATCCCCGCTGTATTAATGAAAACTAGTATCGCCTGTGGTCGAAATTCGACCAGCTTGTATTTTTTTCAACTCAGTCTATGCATCCAGTGTTGGGGGTAGTGCAATAATGCGTTAATAGTTAAGCAGTGAGTGGAAATATAGCAAACTGGTCTAACTTACTTAAATTTTTAATTAAAATTGTGAATTTGATCTAAGACGTTGTACTTTTTGATTGTATTTTCCTAAATTCTGAACAACCTTTTCAAATGTAATTATAACGTTTTGGTATGGGGCTCCTTAAACAAAAATATAAAAAATATGTGAAATCAAATGAAATTGACATAGAATTATAGTGAAATTACTTGAAATTGAATTGAAAAATTTCTTTTTCCACACCACCCGGGAGGTCCCCGTTGGCGCCCTACCGAAGTTAGATTTGGGGGCTCGGTTCCCCAGTAGGCCTATATCACCCATATCGCCCATTTACTTCAATAGTGTCATAATTCAGAAAACACGAACTTTTGGTTAAAAACGAAGAAATGTGCTAAAGGAATTTAGCCTATTTCACGCCACCCGCTAACAATTATTTTGGAACAATTATTTTAGGATTTTGTTACAGACCAATATAGGTAAGTGGCAACAATGCGAAACCATGTTCTATTCTTTCACCGTCTGGCGCGTGCGTATATGTATACATATATGTAGGTGAAACATTTGAGCAACACGACACACGACTACGCAGCTTTTCGAATTTCGAATTCAACATAATATGTAGGTTTGTGGCTTAGAGCACTAATATAACTGGTCCTACAGATGGCACACTTTGGGCACGTAAGTAAATTTCGATATTTGCAGAGATTGTTCGAATTTACAAAAAACTTTTTCTATTATTATAAACAAATAGAGTAATATTTGTTAACAAAAATAGGCCTATGCACTGCGGCTGATCGATACGAACCGATTCATATAACTTTTATATGATTTACGTATGCTGACTATGCGAAACAGCCTGTCAATTGATTGTATGGAAATTTTGTTAGCGTATTAATATATAGATACTAGCACGTTAAAAAGCTGCTCTTAGAACATTTAGGTACAAATGTCTAGAAAACTAGAACCAAATTAAAAATTGTGACAACGGATTAAGATTCAACGTACGGAAGGCTTCTAAAAACCTATAAACTCATTTCTGGACTAAATATATGTCGGCATGTGTACGCAAGAATGGAAAAAATACTTGGCACCAATTTTAAATATCTAACATTCACCTTCAAATTCGAAAGAAAAGTTTAAACAATTGCCAAGCAGCACTAATTACTGTAGATTTTATATAACAATGGTACAGTATGGGTTAGTAACAATCGTGTAAAACAGATATCAGCAAATAGTGGCACAATTTCGCACACTCAATGTACACTTATTCATATTCTCTTTAGTTTAGTTGTCGCTGAGCATTTGGCCACTGATGACCTGATATGAAATTTCTCGCTCTCTGAAAGCGCGTGAAAATGTGCATTTTTTATAACATTGGCCATAGATGCCATTATACTCAAAATCAAATTTGGGCATTTCAGAATAACTTTGGGGTATTTTCCATGGTAAAGGTTTAATTTATGATTTTCATCGAAAATTTAGTCAAGATTGTCAAATGGGATATCAAAAAACTCCAATTTCTGTCAGGATTACAAATCCGAAGAAAAAAATAACTCTTATTCACCTGTGGAAAATTTATCAGTGACAACACCTTTCATTGAAGGGCTGCACACGAAACGGGTTTTGGTAGCAACTTCCGATTGATATAAAAGTCAGCTTCTTAGTCTACGCATTGATGTAAATGGATGCATAAAGGCCATGTTTTTGTGGAGCGTTGCGACATTCCATTTTTGACAGCTGAGATAAATTGTAGGTATACGTATAGGTTAACGCAACATGTTTAATTAATAGCTTTTTGCGGACGACAACGCAGACACCAAGTGATATAATTTCGTAATTTCTTATACATTTTTTGTGTTTTTTATTGTATGTGGATATACATATGTATGTACATAAACGTTTTGGTCGCATCAAAGTGAAAAAAGGGACTAGCCGCTTATTGTTATCTTATGGCGGTGCCAGAGCAACAAAGCAAAGCAACGCAATTGAAATATATTATTTCATATTTTTTCACTTATCTACCACAAAATATTTCTACAAAAATTTACCTTTTTTAAAAATTTTAATAAGTTTTTATCAGCTTACTTGCTGATTTATTTGAGAATAATGAAACCGAACGGATTTCTTGGAGAATTTTTTTTGCGTATTTTAGGCAACTCTATAGCCATCTGACTTCAGACCCCATTCTTGGAAACGAATGAACTTTTGTTCACAATTGAATGAACAGACAGCTGATTTCGAGCCCCATTCCTGGAAACGAATTGAGAGAGAATAAAAGTTTCGTATCAGGTCATCAGTGCCATAGATGAATGGATTTGCAACTCTTTGTTTCGAGAGAGCGCTGTCAAAATGCACATTTTTTATAACATTTGTCAATGATGCCACTCCAAACAAAAATGAATAGGTCTAAATATGGGGATTTTTGACATACATTTCAGCGATTATAGTTTCAATCATTTAATAAAATGATAGTCGTAAAATATTCATTCCTTTAAACCTGTTTTACAATAATACGACTAGTTAGAGTTAAATATAAACAAATCTAAGTAAAATTTGCATTTTGATCAAATTAATTAAGTAGTCAATTATTGTAACGCATTTAACGCGCAGTGAAAACCATATATTCTTTTGAAATTTCAGTAAATCGGTCCTATAATATAATAGTTAACATCATTTAATGAATAGGGCTTATCCTACATGTCTCACGTTCCAGGTTATGTGATCAAAATGGACTGGTTGCATCGGGACTTAATATTTACAAAACCTGCTCTTAGTGATAAGTTTTGAATGGGAAATAATATTTACCCTCCGCCTTCGAACTAATAATACTTACACTAAAACAAATATGTTTATCCTTTTTCCCATCATTTTTGAACGCATTTCTACAGTTGTAGGTCAAACTAAAGTTTACCGAAATTTTTGGCCCGTGTTTCATTTTAGCTGGCACATTTTTTGTTCTGACAGCCGCTTCAGCTGGCGCGAGGGATTTATCTGTGATTGTTGCCAGCTCAAATTTGAGATAAATCCCTCGTGAGAGCGCAAAAAATGAGAGAGTTGCGTATCAAGTCATCTTTGATCAGTGCATTTGGCGCAGTAACATCTAGTGATAGACGATATGGCGATTTTGAGCTATCAGTGAAAATAGATATGGCTATTTTTGAATCGCGGCTATTTTTTATTTTAACAAGCCGATTCTATACAGAAGATATGATGGGCGATACAGCGATTTTGAGCTATCAGTGAATATGGATATGGCTATTTTTTACAGCTATGGCGATAGCTTTAATTTATCTTTAATAAGCGAATCTGCTATTATTTGTATACTTGGATATAAAAAATGATGTTTAAGTTTGTTTACCGGAGTAGATTGAATGCTATACATTAATTTAATTTAGTATACAGAATATATGAACCAAAATTGGAATAATAAGAAAAAAAATGTACCTTTTATTGTAAATTGATGTAATGTGAAATTCTAATTTTCTGAGATGTTATGATACAATATTATTAACTGGCTGACGACAATATGTTCAGACTCGTATTACACTCAATGAGATGAAACTAGCGGAAATAGATGTCTATGTTTTATAAATTTTGCTAATTGAAAATGCTTTGATTTTTAAATGTAAGATGTATCAACCCGAAAAAAATCTGTATATGTAACACAATAAAAACATGATTTATTTACTATATTATACTACACCGATGTTTTCGGAAATACTCCGCATGAATTTATTCTGAAAGTTGTATTTGGCTGCATAATATTTGTATAGTAAAGTGAATCAATTTTTAATGAAAAATACAGAGGAAAAATATAGCAAATTCTTCAAACTATTATAAAAATATTCTTTAGCAGAAAATTAGCCACCCACTTCAGTGCCCTAGAAATTAGCCGGAGAATTCAACCATATGACCAAGTTTGAATTGCATTCTCCCAAAAAACTTAAATTTTGAGTTAATCTGTTTCAATAAGACGAGTGATATATGTTTCTATAATTCTTTTATTTTTCCACCAAAAACACAAATTTTATAAAACTGTTAACGGCTACAGCCTAGAAGTATTAACTTATGAATAACACATGCATTAGTTTCGGTAACGTTTTACCAGACGGTGCACCACCTAATTTTTATCGAAATTTATCAAAGGTCGTATCAAAAGACGCGTCTCGACCTCCGTTTTAAGAATCCGAAAGCGAACATTAAATTTTTGTTTCTGTCAAAAGATATAAGCAAAAAATCGGTTCAAATTTCCTTGTGGTTGTTGTTTTTTGACACATTTGATGTATTCACACACACAGTAATGCAGAAAGGAGTTCTGCGCGCATTTTTTTTTTTTTTTTTTTGATCCCCAAACCGGTGTCGGATCCACCTAGGGTAATTTTTTATAAGCCAGAAAGGTGTTCTATGCAAAAAAATTGTTGATCGGGCCCCATATTTCGGACCCTCCCGGGGTCGTTTTATGGTTTTTTGTAAATATCTTTTGACTGAGTAAAATTTTTGATTTTCGCTTTCGGATTCTTAAAACGGAGTTTCAGACGCGTCTTTTGATACCACCTATGAGAAATTTAGATAAAAATTAGGTACTGCACCGTCTTGTAAAACGTTACCTTAGTTTCATATCCGAATCAGTTTTAGCAAGCGTAAAGTATGCTATTGTTTTTTTGTTTGAGCCAACCTCCCTTCTTATTTTGTATACCCTCCTGTGTTTGCGATTCTTTTAAATTTTTATCGTATTCTGTTTCTAGGCGCACAAGTGGACCAAAAACTTTCTCGTATTGATAACCATCTTCATAACGCAATAGCACTTGTGATGGTTCAGTATCTATACCCGGCTTCTCTAAATCCTGAAATGTTGCATCAATATTTTCCTTCCATAATTCCTCCAATTTGTTTATTTGTCATGCACGCAACTGCTCTTGCTCGGTAGGCACCTTAACGAACCACGGCAAAAACGAACGATCAGTTATAAGTGGCTTCCATTGTTCTTGATCCCAATTCATATCTTTCAAATAGTTCTGCGCTGCACATGGTTGACTAAAATTTCAATTTATTCGTTACCGGCATAACAACAGAATAAGCATGTGCTGGAATGAATCCTAATACAAATACATTACGTACTCCACACGAGTAACATTTTAGTACTGTTTCTCCAAGTGGACCTTCAGAATGTAGGGTGACTTCCCTATGTTTAGCCCTCTCCGAATGATTAACAATTTGGGATCCAGATGTGCTTCCACGCCCATTGCAAAACAATTTTTTGCAATTATTGCTCATCACTTCGTCGTCGAAATTGTTGTTGCACAAGTTTGATTTGTTCCGTTCGCCGATTCCTTAATTTCTCTGCACAAAAAGCAGCCCTTATTTACCACTCTGTTGACGAGAAATTTTTTTCGTTGTGCAGTTCTTAAGACAACTATCCCGATTTTTCGATAATAACTGGAAAACTTTTGTAGAAGTATATTTTTTTCCAATTTTCGAGAAAATTATCCCATTTTGTATCCAATAAACTTTTTTACTCAGTCGGAAAGTAAAGCACACAGATGAGTATTGATTAGAGTGGGGTCGTTTCATTCTGAACTTGTTCAATTGACCGGGTCTCTCAACTGAACAAGTGAACTAGATCTTCGATTTCGGTTCTATTTGTTCTTTTAGTTCGTTTTATCTAATGTTATTCTTTCTCTCTTCTCGTTCGCGAACATTGTAAATTCATACATACATACGCAGAAATTCACAGTGAGCACTAATGTCGATGATGCCACTTACACTAAAGATATGTGTGGTCATCTTTGTGTGTGGCACTGCTACAACAATATATATATGGACTATTTATGAAAAACATGTACTGTAAGAAACTAATTATTACATTTATTAAATTTGAAAAGTTCATATTTACAATTTGTGTATGTACTCTTTCAATTTCCTGGATCTTCCGAAATTTGTAACTTTTTTTGAAGTTAATTATACATATATATATTAACTTATTTATTCATAACACATTTAAATATACCTACACAAATCATTGCTGCATACACATCCCCATCTATACTTGTTGGCTTTTTTCGCGGGTGCGAGCTTCACTGCTGCAAATTTTCTTGAAAAAAAAGAACAGATGAACAAAAAGAACAACTTGTTCGTTCATCAGAAAAAGAACGAAAGAGCCGAATCTCTGAAATGAACGAAAAAGCACAACTCTAGTATTGATAAACGATATTTCACTATCGATGATTGCATCGCCGCTATCACTATTAGTATTAGAATTTCATGCCGAAGGAAAATCGCCAATCGCTATAATAGCTATTGGCGAAATTCTGCCAGAGGTGATTGCCATTCAAAAGAATCGAATGAAGGAAAATCGCCAATCACTGATATATTTTGATTGCAATAGCTATAGCTATTAGCGATTTATAAATAGCGGCGATGCAATCACCAATAGCAAAATATTGTTCCATCACTAGTAACATGGATTGTGTTCCTCGCTCGCAATGTAGACGAATGTTATTAGCAGGCAACAAGCAAAGATCGTTTGTTAGTTTTTTCTATGCGCACAAGCGAAAAAATTTAATGTTGACGAGCCCTTTTGCGCAAATACAATAGGGGCACTCATTTAATCTTATAAATACCTTATAAATTGTGTAAACGTATAAATTTATCTAGTGCGTAATAGCTCCGCCACATAAGTAGTTTTTCATATAGATGAGTTTAACACATGCTTATGCATTATGAGTAGATTGCACGCATTCTTATGGGGAATGGTAGAATGAGCGACATTGGCGCCATCTGATATTGAAAAGTAGGCAACTCCCCACTTTTGTTCCAAGCAAATCATAAGAAGAAGAATTTGACATTTGCTTTGGCTAAGGGTGTTGGCACACTTTGCAAGTGAAATTATTTTTCCCACTGGTTGGTAAATTTTCTAACATTTTTCGCAATTAAAAACTGCAATATAACAATCGATTACGACACAAAATATGTTAGCAAGTATTTTTGTTGTATAGGGAGAATGTTTATAACAGTGCTTCGCGATATTTTGTATGTGAATGGGCAAGGCGTAATAAATTTCAATTGCCAAGTCTGAAGTCCATTCATATTTACAAACACAACACCTTGGTTGATTGTGGCGATGTTATTGGAATGCAAAACTTGTGTTAAACGCATCTATATGAAAAATGTCATTGTACCGCGGCCTTAAGTGAACTGTCAAATTTTGTATGAAAAATCATTTACACAATTTGTATAAATTTACGCGCATATTTCATGGTGTAAACGCGGTAAACTCAAAGGAATGCAACCTTGCAAACAACAGCCGTCATTTTCATCAGAAATCTCCAACATCCGCAAGTTATTTCCAAGAATATCTTTGTAAAGGCGTTTTAGTTTTGATTTTTCACTTAATCTTGGCATTTTTTATATTGTACAACAATGAAAAAAAATTTTTTTTGGCAATAATACAGCTGATCGACAATTAAGTTTATCAAAAATATTACTTGGTGTGTTCATATAACAGCGTATGTGAATGGATATAATTTTACACCTTATAAATTTATATGCTTTAATGAGTCCCCCTAATGTATTTAACCCTCTAACCAGTAAGAGTGCCTCAGGGCATGCATCACAAATATCAAGATTTCCGCGTGAAAAAAATATTTTTTCTTAAGAAAATGAACTTAACTCTCCCCCCATATTTCTAGTGAAATTTCTTTCTCAAATTAAAATAAAATCGGGTTGACGGTTTGTCTTCTATACTCAGTTTTGTGCGAACAGTTGGAGAAAACTATCGTTTTTTTGGATAAAGAAATTTATTATTTTCAATATCAAAACTTTTTATTTTTGAGAAGTGCGCGGAGCTTGATAATTTTTTTTCGTTAAGCTGTGCTCATTAACTTGCTGATTTAATATCTAAAGTTTTAAAATAAGTGGAATTTTCTGCCCGGCAGTGCAAAAACTAAAGGGTGCCTCAGGGCACTGTTGTCGTTCAGCGCGAACTTTTCTACACATTGATTTTATTAAAAAGTTCTCTATATAGTCGGTTTTACTTTTATTTCATAACTTGTTTTCATAAAGTGAATACAAATATACTCTTTTTAAACCGCTGTACGATGTCGCGTGTACAATTTTCGAAGTTATCGGACGAAGAAATCCATGAAATCATGGAATGGGTAGTGACAAGTCATGAAGAAGATTCAAACAGTGGAATAGACTCTGGTTCTCTGAACCACGAGCCAGAGGAAATAAGTCCAGAGGACGAACACTTGATATCCAATGCCTTCGAGGTATGATACGAGTGCAAATTTTTTCAACGAGGTAGCCAATTACTCACTTACAACATCTACAGTCAGAGATACTGCTACTACCGATGAAGGTGACATTCCATCAACAGATGCGATTACAGCAACCTACACGGCATTGACGTCAATTCCAATTCAAGGAAAGAGAGCTCGTTCGCCGTTACCAAGACCCGAAGGCACCGGTCCAGCCGTAGTGCCAACCAATGGTGGTTTTGTTGGAAGTAAGTATATCTCCCCCATCTTTGCTCGTGGCGATCTTGCTTTATATTTATTTTATCAGACATTAAATCAATTTCCAAAGATTCCGCTGAGTTTAGCAAGTTGATGTGGCGCAATACAGCTCTTAAACTTCATGTAAATGAGGTCGCATTCCGTGGATGCACATGTTTACCTGACACCATAAAAGAGTTTTCAACTCCCTGCCAATTATTTCTCTATTTTTTTCTAAAGAAATAATTGATATAATTGTTCAGGAGACTAACCGGTGTCCTCTTAGTGGGGACATTAACTCAAAATTCAATGTGAATGCCGATGAAATATGTCAATACATCGGAATTCATTTATATATGTCAATATATCGATACCCGAATTTAGAAAGCTATTGGGGAAAGAACCCTTTCGAACCCATTCGCAAAACAATGCCATTGAAATGATTTGAAGCTATAAAAAGATTCTTATCATTCCGAGATGAGGAAGAAAGGGTAAAAAAAGGGCAACCAAGTTATGACCCGTTATTTCGGATACGTAATTTCTCGGATCTTCTCAACGAACGCTTCGACTCAATCCCAAAACATGGTCGACTTTGGTAAGCTGCTGCTATTTGTCAACTCGCAGAAATTATCAGGTTTTATTTCTTTTCTTGATTAATGTCGATGAGCAAATGTGCTCAACGAAAATGAAACACCATCTAAGACAATATATTCCAAACAAGCCCCACAAGTGGGGTGTCAAATTGTTCGTAGTATGCCATTCGTATGGTTACGCATATAGGTTTGAAGTCTACAATAGCGCAGGAGACAATATTATTCCACAAAATTGTCCCGATCTAGGCAGCTCAGCAAATGTTGTAGTTCGGTTATCCCAAACTGTGAATGACTTCATGTACCATATAATTTACTTCGACAATTTCTATACGTCGTTACCTCTGTTGGTTTCTTTGCGAGCTCGTGGCATATTTGGTCTTGGCACAATTCGAGTGAATCGCATCCCAAATTGCAAATTGCCACCGGACAGTGCTATAGCAAAGGAAGAGCGTGGGTTTTCAACAGAGTACGTGGGCTCTGCATATGGAATCGATATTAGTACTGTTCTGTGGAAGGACAATAAAGCGGTCAGGCTGGCTTCGACTTATGTAGGAGTTGAGCCATTCGATCGAAGCAATCCGAATGAGCAAACGATATGACAGGAAGAAGAAGCAAAACATTGAAGTCGATTGCCCAAAATTATTAGGGAATACAACAGCCATGTGGGAGGCGTCGACTTAATGGATAGTTTGATGGGACGATATCATGTGAGAGCCAAGACACGTGATGTAATGGCTTGCCATTTTTATCATTTTATTGATATGGCTGCAACGAACGCTTACCTTCTTTATAAGCGAATAAATAAAGAGAAGATAAATGACTCCAGTAATATTTCTGACGAAGGAGAAAAGATTTTACAGCTGCCTGAATTCAGAGAACAAATCGCTGCTGCTCTTGTGAGCTACAATCAAAAGCGTTCGGCGGGTCGTCCATCTTCAACAAGCCAACCAACTACTTTACCTGATTCTCTGAGTGTAGGCAGAAAAGCTGCATATCCTGTTTGTGATGTTCGCTTCAACGGTAATACACATCTTCCGAAATGGCTTGAGAAAAAAGGTGGTAAAAAATGGTGTAAACTTTGTAAAAACTCCCAAACTCAATGTGTCTGCGAAGTACGTAATTTACATTTATGCTGCTCCGTCACGAAAAATTGTTTCGGGGAATATCATACAAAGAAATAATCTATTTGTGTTATTATTCATTGTTTATTAAAACTTATTTCAATAAAAACATTGTTCGTTACTAAACATTGTAAGTGTTAATTTGTTTGCTCTAACCGACAAGAGTGCCTGGAGGCACTGTTTCTTATTTCTCACCTGGCAGACAAACGAAACGACATATTGACTTTTTGTTGACGGAATTAAGTTTGTTATGTCCTAATTAAGCTAGAAAAAAATGCCCAACCGTTTCCGATCATTATTTAAAGTTTGCCGGTTTGAGGGTTAATTGTATAAACCTTTTGCTTGCATTGTGCGCATTAAAAATATAATAACAAACGATTTTGTCTTGTTGCTTGCTAATAAGCGAATGAACTACGCAAACCGATGCATCAAGTGCTGTGCGCGATTATCGCGCTCTCACTAAAACGTCTGCAATTTCCAATTTACCGATGTTCAAGTTTTCCTAGAAGTAGACTACGATATCCAGATTTGCTTACAATTAAAATTAGCTGCATACAATTAGGCTTTATTTATAAATAAAGGCACAGCACATGATTTATGATGATTTCCTATTGATAGCACTACTACAGACAAACATAGCTGCTCACTACCAACACGTGCATTAATAAATAAATAATATAATAATAATTCAGTTGACCCAAACTTAATAAACAGCAAATATTGTTGTATATATGTTAATTTGTTTGTTCTTTATTTAGTGTCAGGCAGCACCACACGCCAGTCGCATTGCGTTAAAAACATTTTTATATGGCTATATATGTATCTTGTGTGTACCATTATTTTATGTACTAACTACAGTTGAGCCTTTTTAATTTTTCTTGTTTTCCGTACGAACGTATAAATCAAATCCCTGCAGCCTTTACCAAAAAAAAAAACAAAAAAAAACAAGTAAATGTGTCTAAGTTCGGCTGTAACCGAACATTATATACTCAGCGTGAGCTTCAATTGTACATTATATCTGAAATAAATTACTTTTCTACATAACACGTGGCACCGCCCTTTTAAAAGCAACATGTCTCCCCATTTCCTCTTACAGTAAAACTTGATAAGTGAAATATCATTGATTCAAAACTATTTTTTGCTAAGTTATAGCTTATTATTCTAGTCTACGACCCTTTTAAACTTGTTTTATATCAAAGTTGCCGTGGTCTTTACCCGATACCGTCCATTTTTACTAGAAATATTTTCTGCTATAAGGAAAATATGTGTACACAATTTCACTATGATATGTTAATTTTTCTTCGAGTTATGGCTCCCGAAACATAGAAAATTGCTTAGTCATAAAAGGGGCGGTGCCACGCCCATTTTCAAAAATTTTAGTGTTTTCCAATTTAATTTTATAGTTCAATTTAGAAAGTAAAATTCTATTGATACAAAGCCCTTGTTTGCTAAGATATAGGTTATTATTTTCGTCTACAACACTTTTAAAAATCTTTTTTATAAAAGTGGGCGTGGTCTTTAACCTATCTCGTCCATTTTTTCTAGAAATATTTCCTGCTATAAGGAAAATATGTGTACACAATTTCACTATGATATGTTAATTTTTCTTCGAGTTATGGCTCACGAAACAGAAAATTGCTCAGTCATAAAAGAGGCGGTGAACACCAATTTTTTTAAATTTGAAGTTTTTTATTTATTTATTTTAGTTAGTCTATGAACAAAAGTTTCTTACAGACTAATAACAATTAACAATGAAAAATAAAAACTAAGACTAAAAACCTAGAATATAGTATTTAGAATCTTAGAAAAAAGACTTTTCGAAAATGAAAAATCAAATTGGATAGAACTCGAGATTAAATTAAATTCAATCAGGGCTCGCACAAGAGGAGCATTACGCGAATAATCAGTTCTACAATTAACGGCATAAAAATGTAGAAAGCTAAGAAGATTACGCTGAGGTATGTTAAAATTAATTTTCTCCAAAAGAAAAGAGCAGCCAATGTCGCCACTGATAATATTATGAACAAAAGAAAGCGAGAGAACCGTTCGTCTGGCTTCCAAATTTATTAAATTTATCAAAAGCAAGCGAGATTCATAAGATGGAATTGGTTCATCAAAATTCAAAGAATGTAAAGCATATTTGAGAAAAACTTTTTGAACCCGTTCAATCCTGTTAACGCAGTTTTTGTGACTTGGCCTCCATTTAAAAGCAGCGTATTCCAAATTAGAACGAACAAACGCCGTGTATAACAACTTGAGAGTATAAGGGTCACAAAAATTTGAACTATTGCGCCTAACAAATCCAAATACCGAATAAACTTTCGAAATAATGTGACTAATATGTCTATTGAAAGAGAAGTTACTAGAAACAAGTAAGGAAGGTTAAGTTCGGGTGTAACCGAACATTACATACTCAGTTGAGAGCTATGGTGACAACATAAGGAAAATAACCATTTAGGAAAATGAAACGAGGGAAACCCTGGAATGTGTTTGTATGACATGTGTATCAAATGAAAGGTATTAAAGAGTATTTTAGGAGGGAGTGGGCCATAGTCCTATAGGTGGACGCCATTTAGGGATATCGCCATAAAGGTGGATCAGGGTTGACTCTAGAATTTGTTTGCACGATATGGGTATCAAATGAAAGATGTTAATGAGTATTCTAAAAGGGAGTAATCCTTAGTTCTATAGGTGGACGCCGTTTCGAGATATCTCCATAAAGGTGGACCAGGGCTGACCCTAGAATTTGTTGTACAATATGGGTATCAAACGAAAGGTGTTAATGAGTATTTTAAAAGGGAGTGGGCCTTAGTTCTATAGGTGGACGCCTTTTCGAGATATCGCCATAAAGGTGGACCAGGGGTGACTCTAGAATTCGTTTGTACGATATGGGTATCAAACGAAAGGTGTTAATGAGTATTTTAAAAGGGAGTGGCCCTTAGTTCTATAGGTGGACGCCGTCTCGAAATATCGCCATAAAGGTGGACCAGTGGTGACTCTAGAATACGTTTGTATAATATGGTTATCAAACGAAAGGTGTTAATTAGTATTTTAAAAGGGTATAAAAATTACACCAAGATCTTTAATTTCATCCAAACTTTGAAAATTGATTTTATCGCAAGTGGGCGGTGCCACGCCCATTTTAAAAATTTTTTTCAAATTTTTATCAAGAGTCTCAATATCAGTCCACATGCCAAATTTCTGCATTCTAGGTATATTATTTACAAAATAATTAGGTTTTTTGTGTTTTCCAAAATGTTATATATATAAAAAGTGGGCGTGGTTATCATCCGATTTCGCTCATTTTCAATACCAATCTATTCTGGGTCCAGATAAGCTCGTGTACTAAATTTGGTGAAGATATCTCCATATTTACTCAAGTTATCGTGTTAACGGACGGAAGGACATGTCTCAATCAAATTTTTTTTCGATACTGATGATTTTGATATACATATGGAAGTCTATATCTATCTCGATTCCTTTATACCTGTACAAGCAACCGTTATCCAATCAGAGTTAATATAATCTGTGTGCAAAGCTCGCTGAGTATAAAAAAAACAACAACGCAAAGGCAGAATTATTACAAGTCGTCTGAAGTCGAGGCAGTTGCAAGTGGCAGCCATGAAGGGTAAAAAAAAAACAAAAATGTAAGCAAAAACCTGTATTAAAATATTGTTGCAACATACAAACGCATTGCAAATTGCAATGGCGGCAGCTTATATTTAATAAAAATTTAAAAATAAATAATTTGAAATGTAAAATTTCTTTCGGGCCATGGCGAATGTCAGAATATGACACCAGCCAGTGAGTTATGCAACGTTTGTGGTTTAAGTGATTAAGGGGTAATGTTTTTTTTTTTTGTGCCGTACAAAAGTGTGCGTGGTATTTTACATATAAGGTAACGGGGCATTCCATGTCATACGTGGGTTTAATGAATGAGCTGCTAATCCAATAAACTGCTGATCCTCTGTCACATTTATTAAGGAAATTTTTTGTTTTCTCTCACTTGGTATGCGGTGTTTAAAGACTTAAATTGCCCGTGTAATTTCTTGAGATGTACCTGGAAAGGATACATTATTTCCTCACTTCTTTAATTACTTTCGCTAGGCCGTGTTGTGCGAATGAAAAAAGCAGGCATGCTTAACCAACGAAACGATATCATTTCGTTACGATAATCAACGTTAATAAACGAAACGAAGTCATTGATTATTATCGTTGATTATCGTAACGAAATGATATCGTTTCGTTGGTTAAGCATGCCTGGAAAAAAGGAGATCCAAGAGGGAATTGTTATCGGCACTTACCTACGGAAGCATAAGAAGAAGTCCCGCACTCCGCTGAACGGACAAGCAGGATTCAAACTCCCTTAATTACAGCAACGATTTCAACGAAGAAGCGACTTGTAAGAAAGTAATTCATAATTGAAAGCAAGATGTCGGCAGTTACGACTTTGTCTTTCTTTTAATTTTGCATTTCTTCTGAATGACTGTTATATTTTTAAAAGGATTTTTTGTTCTTGCGTCTGGTTCATGTTTTTTGTTTTTAAAGCGTGTGTCAGTGATTTCATCGATACTTTGATTGGGCATGTGTCGATTCTTCGACCCTTCGTCCCCATCAGCTACTTTAGCCTTTGGTCCTCCTATGTTTGTCATCAACCTGTTTAGCAGCGATACCTATTTGGATGCCGTGCCAGTCACATGTGGAGCGAAAGCTCAATCATGCCATGATACTCACAAAGGAGTGCTTTGGTTGGTACTCGTATTAAGGGTATCTTTCGTGAGTATCATTACCTGATTGAGCTTCCTGCGTGCTTCTTCTCTTTTAGTGAAAGGGTTACACTCTACTTAACATGAACTTAAAAATTTAAATTTTAATTCCTGCCCAGGGCCCGAATCGTGTTATGCGATCCGTGATCGAACTCAATTGTATACCTTTATATTAAGTTGCTTTGATGTTTGTCTCCTCATTTCCATACGAATTTTTGACCCACGGAAAATTCTTTTTCGGTAACTTTCCGTTGAGCTAGACACTTGATACTTAGAACATACTTCAGATCTGAGAGACATTACAATGCAAGTGAAAAAAATTCGGTAGGTGGCGCACGGATTGGGACATACAGAAAATTACTTTTAAAATGGAAATTTTGCGATCGACTTTTAACTAACTTGTCGGTGATGCAGAGACTTGAAACTTAGCTCATAGTTTACGAGTCGATGGCACTAAAATTCGTGGAAAACAAAATGCCGCCAGGTGGCAGACGAATCGAGATAAACGAAAATCACTGAAAATTCCTGAAAAATGCAGGGAATCTTGCAATCGATTTTTGAGTAACTTCCCGGTGAGCTGGAGATATGAAACTTGAGCTACGTAACGCACAAGTCGAGCTATTTAGAAGATTAGGCCATACCTTCATGGCTAGCCTCCTGAGTGTTGCAGGCGTTGTAGAATTCCACCTCGTTGAAGGCCCGCGTACGCGACTTTCACCACGATTCTTTTAGACATTCAGGCGTATGCGAATTTCACGATTTTCAGCTGTGAAAATTAAGTAGCTGAAAAACGTGGTGGAATTCTGTTGTTTTCGCCAGTGTTGTCAGCGAAAATTCCACTAATTCTATTAAATCTTGCTATTTTGAACAAATAAATAAAGATATGAATTTTCACTTACGAATTACTTAAATTACTAATCAAAGTTGCAATTGCCGTTTTGTAGGCAGTACTAAAAAATTGAAAATAAAAATATGATAAAAAAATTTTAAGGACTATCTTTATATAAATGGACCAAAAAATAGAAGGCAATTTTTCCTTTAATACAGACATAGTCTTGTTGAATTTTGACTAAAAAACTTCAACAATAGCTCTTGTAAAAGAATTTTGGGGTTTAAAATTATAAAATGGCAATATATTAATGCCAAGTACATGGTTTGCCTTAAATTGAAAGATTGCGTTCCACCTTTATAATTTTAAATCCAAAAATTCTTTTACAAGAGCTATTGTTAAAGTTTTTTAGTCAAAATTCAACAAGACTATGTCTGTATTAAAGGAAAAATTGCCTTCTATTTTTTGGTCCATTTATATAAAGATAGTCCTTAAAATTTTTTATCATCTTTTTATTTTAAATCGCAATAGCACTGAAATTGTACTTGGGAATGAGGATATACTTGAAAAAGTGAATACAAGTACTTACTAGATTCATAATGTGTTATAATTTTTACGAAAAGCTTGAGTGAAATTGGTTTTCGATACATACGTGATCGTATAACACGATACGGGCGCAGGGACAAGAATTAAAATTTGTTGTTGTATTGATTTTTTTAGTAGGTAGTACCGGATAACTCCTTCGCTTCGCTTTACAATCATAATTCACACGTTTTAACTTATTTTTGCACTTGCTGGAAAGTTACTCTCCGTTTGATTTTTGTGCTGACATTTTTTTCGCTGTTAATGCTGGTTCCCAGGCAAAGTTCTCCACAGTCTGGATTATATATCATATAAAAATGACTTGTCTGCCAAGGCCGTGATATCCTCATTCAGCGCAACACTCACTTTGTGTGCCTCTTTATCCAATCCAAAGAGGGCAGAACTTACGGCACGTTTTTTAAAGCCAATTATATCAATGGCATCATCATGAGCTAGCAATTGTACGCTTTTTTAATAGGTTGTACCATCGCGGTTAAGATCTACTGCTTGAATAATCTTCACCAGAATTAGGCTAGACAAATAATACGAAAGGGGTTCGCTTCGTATGAAGCCTCTTTTCATCGGAGGCGTCCTTTCCAACCCCTACGGAGCTGTAGGTGTTGATCAACGTCATTTGGCAAAACCCTATAAGCCTTCTAGGGAAGTTAAATTCAGACGTTGCAGCTTACAACCAACTCCTTTTCGCCCTGAAACAAGCTGCTTTGGAGCCCGTACGCTGTGTGGCTCTAAGGCAGCGTGCTTTTTAACACGCATATATTAACTTCACCATTTTTTTAAAGGCGGTGACACAATGACATTTTTCATATAGATGCGTTTAACACAAGCTTGTGCATTCCAATAACATCGCCACAATCAACCAAGATGTTGCGTTTGTAAATATGAAGGAACTTCAGACTTGGCAATGGAAGTTTATTACGCCTTGTCCGTTCACATACAAAATTTCGCGAAGCACTGTTGTAAACATTCTCCCTATACAACAAAAATACTTGCTAACATATTTTGTGTCGTATTCGATTGTTATATTGCAGTTTTTAATTGTGAAAAATGTTAGCAAATTTACCAACCAATAGGAAAAATAATTTCACTTGCAAAGTATGCCAACACCCTTAGCCAAAGCAAATGTAAAATTCTTCTTCCTATGATTTGCTTGGAACAAAATTGGGGAGTTGGCTACTTTCCAATATCAGATGGCGCTAGTGTCGCTCATTCTACCACTCTCCATAAAAAATACATGCAATCTACTCATAATGCATAAGCATGTGTTAAACTCATCTGTAACTCGCTGGAAATCAAAAAATTTATGTCGACAGTTTTCTATGAGGGACATTCTTGAATTGCCTCCTATTTATCCATGCGACAAGGCGCGCAAAGGAGAGTTAGGCCCATCTAGCGGCAATTATTGATGATTCGCGGCAGTAGTTAAATAACTCGCTACAAAACGAGTTGTGCTTAATAGCAGAGACAAGGTGCTTTCACCATCAAATGGATTGTAGATACTAAAACCAAAGAGGATAAATAAATAAGAGCCACCAGTCTACTACGAGTGGCGAGTAACTCGCTGGAAATCAAAAAAATTGATGTCTAATACTGTTTTCACACAGAAACTTAATGATCTCATTTCACCTGCTAATGAAATCGTAAATTTTTTGCTTTCACACAGAAGTAACTGCTCGATTTGTATGAAGGATGAGACAGACAATCATGGCGGAACGATACAAGGTGGGAGCATGGTGACATACCTACAAACAAACAAAATTCCATGTACTTGTAA
Organism: Eurosta solidaginis; assembly: GCF_040869045.1. Classification (NCBI taxonomy): domain Eukaryota; kingdom Metazoa; phylum Arthropoda; class Insecta; order Diptera; family Tephritidae; genus Eurosta; species Eurosta solidaginis. Next base: position 284,307,364 of record NC_090321.1, on the reverse strand, counting down.
ATTCGATGGACAAATGTTAAAATCGTACTGCGCCGGTAGTTGATGTATCAAATCAAATAAAAAAGGTTATAATCAGCTGTTCGATGCGGCCACCTTGTATCGTTCCGCCATGCAGACAATGACATTTGCTTTGAAAACTAAGAAGCGGAAACGGAAGCGGAACGCTGCCAACAGAGTTGAATTGTGCTTTTGACTTCATTAGGCATTCGATTAGCTACTAATGAAATAATAATAGATTCGAATTTTGTAGGGAAGATTGAGCTCAATAAGCGTCTTAATGTAGATAACTGCCTTTATTATTCAATAAGCCGTCTGTGTGAAAACAGTATAATGTTTTCTGTGAGGGACATTTTTAATTGTCTCGCCTTTATCCATGCTGTGTAGGCACCTTATGCAAATGTTATTTTTGGAAAGAGAATTAATTAATTAATTAAATAAAGTTGGAAAAATAAACACAAATACCCCACGAAATGTATAGACGCCATTTATGCACATCTCGTCCAAAAAAAAACGTGCGAGTAGCCTAACGAATAACATTACGCAAAGTAATGAGTGACGTCTCTTATTATATTTATCCTTTTTGCTAAAATGGCACCATATTTACGTATTTTTTAGTTTTTATATTTAGTTGAGCAGAGCTCACAGAGTATATTAAGTTTGATTGGATAACGGTTGGTTTTACATATATAAAGGAATCGAGATAGATATAGACTTCCATATATCAAAATAATCAGGATCGAAAAAAAATTTGATTAAGCCATGTCCGTCCGTCCGCCCGTTAACACGATAACTTGAGTAAATTTTGAGGTATCTTGATGAAATTTGGTATGTAGGTTCCTGAGCACTCATCTCAGATCGATATTTAAAATGAACGATATCGGACTATAACCACGCCCACTTTTTCGATATCGAAAATTTCGAAAAACCGAAAAAGTGCGATAACTCATTACAAAAGGCAGCTAAAGCGACGAAACTTGGTAAATGAATTGAACTTATGACGCAGAATAGAAAATTAGTAAAATTTTGGACAATGGGCGTGGCACCGCCCAATTTTACAAGAAGGTAATTTAGAAGTTCTTCAAGCTGTAATTTGGCAGTCGTTGAAGATATCATGATGAAATTTGGCAGGAACGTTACACCTATTACTATATGTACGCTTAATAAAAATTAGCAAAATCGGAGAAAGACCACGCCCACTTTTAAAAAAAATTTTTTTGAAAGTCAAATTTTAACAAAAAATTTAAAATCTTTACAGTATATAAGTAAATTATGTCAACATTCAACTCCAGTAATGATATGGTGCAACAAAATACAAAAATAAAAGACATTTTCAAAATGGGCGTGGCTCCGCCCTTTTTCATTTAATTTGTCTAGGATACTTTTAACGCCATAAGTCGAACAAAAATTAACCAATCCTTTTGAAATTTGGTAGGGGCATAGATTTTATGACGTTAACTGTTTTCTGTGAAAATGGGCGAAATCGGTTGATGCCACGCCCAGTTTTTATACAAAGTCGTCCGTCTGTCCTTCCGCATGGCCGTTAACACGATAACTTGAGCAAAAATCGACATATCTTTAATGAACTTAGTTCACGTGCTTACTTGAACTCACTTTATCTTGGTATGAAAAACGAATGAAAAACGAAGGAAATCCGACTATGACCACGCCCACTTTTTCGATATCGAAAATTACGAAAAATGAAAAAATGCCATAATTCTATACCAAATACAAAAAAAGGGATGAAACATGGTAAGGTAACTGGATTGTTTTATTGACGCGAAATATAACTTTAGAAAAAACTTTATAAAATGGTTGTAACACCTACCATATTAAGTAGAAGAAAATGAAGAAGTTCTGCAGGGCGAAATAAAAAACCCTTAAAATCTTGGCAGGTATTACATATATAAATAAATTAGCGGTATCCAGCAGATGATGTTCTGGGTCACCCTGGTCCTCATTTTGGTCGATTTCTGGAAAACGCCTTCACACCACTCCCTTTTAAAACTCTCATTAATACCTTTAATTTGATACCCATATCGTACAAATTAATTCTAGAGTCACCCCTGGTCCACCTTTATGGCGATATCTCGAAAAGGCGGCCACCTCTAGAACTAAGCCCCACGCCCTTTTAAAATACTCATTAACACCTTTCATTTGATACCCATATCGTACAATCATATTCTAAAGTCACCCCTGGTCCACCTTTATGGCGATATCTTGAAAAGGCGAACACCTATAGAACGAAGGCCCACTCCCTTTTAAAAATACTCATTAGCACCTTTCATTTGATACCCATATTATACAAACAAATTCTAGGGTCACCCCTGGGCCACCTTTATGGCGATATCTCGAAAAGGCGAACACCTATAGAACGAAGGCCCACTCCCTTTTAAAAATACTCATTAGCACCTTTCATTTGATACCCATATTATACAAACAAAGTCTAGAGTCACCCCTGGTCCACCTTTATTGCGATACCTCGAAAAGGCGTCCACCTATAGAACTAAGGCCCACTCCCTTTTAAAATACTCATTAACACCTTTCGTTTGATGCCCATATTGTACAAACAAATTCTAGGGTCACCCCCGGTCCACCTTTATGGCGATATCTCGAAACGCGCTCTCAAGAGCGAGAAGTTTCATATCATGTCATCATTGGTGCCAAGTCATCATTGGTGCCAAGCGACGACTAACTCAATTAACGACGACAGAGCGAATCACATGCGTGTGAATTGAGAGGGCACAATTGTGCTATGAAATGAATGGCCCTGTTTTACAATGTCGCACCGCATGGTTATTTCGGTCAGGGAAAAAAAAAGTCGTTTATGTTCGTGCGTTAGGCAGAAGCAAAGCATTTTTATTAGGTCGGCCTGAAACTTTATTTGTGTCACTGCGCGCAATGGAGTCCCAGAAAGACTGTGTAGTTCAGCTGAGGCCGGCCTTGCCCAAAATCGGTGAAACTAATGTCGAAATTATCACATGTAAAATTTGGTCCTCTATAGATGTATGGTAAGTTTCGTTCCCTATGCGTAACGCCGTAACGCCTTAAACGTTTACTTCAAGGGTCGTAGAGAGAAAATCCGGGCCCGAGACTAAACAATTTACGGGCCCCTATAAAAAATCCACTAATACATTTGATTAATTTGAATTAATGACGTCTCATTCATGAATCATTATTGATGGATTACATCAAAAAAAAAAAAAATGTTTGCCACATCAACTATTATGATTTTTGGACTTAGAGCTGAAAATAAAATTAACACAGAATATTTACTATTTACACTATTTTATTGTAACGTAGAAATAATATTCTCTTTTAACAGCCATATATTGTTTCAAATAATCTTTTCTAGTTATTTGGTAATATTTTAATACATTTCTGATAAATTTAATGATTATAAATTTTAATTATTCAATATAGAAAGTTCGGATATCAAAGAGTGGCTTTTCTTGCTTTTTTCGCTGCAAAGTTTTTTATAATACTATTAAAATTTAACTGTCTTGCCAAAACGGACTCAACACAAAGCGGGGAAAGTCCTGAAACTCGCTCTTGAGATGAACACGGTCTGTGAAAGTTTTTTATTCTTGAAAGGACGCTGAAGGAGCGTTCTGCACTAGCTACAGTGACAGTTATAGTGCAAAAGATACGTAAAGCAACAAATGTTGGGGAAAATCGTATACAGATTTTGAACATATGTAGATGGCATTTAGCAATTCCAATGGTGACAGACCTTTATCAAAATTTGCTTCGTAAATGTGTTTCAAATGAATTATTTCGCATTCTAAGCTTTGAGAAATGTTGAACTTGTATTTTTCGACAAATTTTGCTGCGCTCGCCCGAACCGTAGATTCATCCATGTCTTCAAATTGCCACAAAAAGGAAAACGTCTCACTCAAATTTCTCATAGCTGCAAATCGTTCTGTAATGCCAGTGATTACGGAATTAACGATCACCAGGAATGTATTGTTTTTAAAATCAGCCTCCGAATCATCCGCAATCATCTCATTTAAATTACCTTCAGAACGTTTTTTGGGTTTTCTCTTTCGAATGTCCGGAAACTTTGGCGAGATGTTCAATTGAATAGCTACTGTTTTGCATTCGTTTAAAACTGTTTCCCATTGGTTTCTGATCGACTTCAAATCAGCTAATAAGGCATCTAGATGTCGGACCTCAACATCTATGGTGGCGTATCTAGTTTGGAGGAGACGTTTCTTTCATTAATGGTAGTCAGCAATTTGAACCAAATTGAGGACAGCAAGATATATTCGAACTTGTTGATGTACTTGAGAATGCCGGTAACTTCTCCGTATGCTTACGCAGTCAAATTTGGCTTTTGGCTGAAAGACTATGAAGAGAGCTCGTTACATTTTTTTGATGATATACTCAGAGAAAAACGCCGTTCTAAAATCCAGCACCACCGAACTCAATTCAAGCTTTCCATGTTCTTACTTTTTTGTTCTTGAAAAACGAACGACCTGTTCTCAAAACAACAACCTTGTTCTTGAACTGACAACCATTTTCTTGAAAAGAGAACGGCTGGTCTTAAAATATGAACAAATGTTCTATTAATGAGAACAACGTTTTTAAATTAAGTTCAAGAAAAAAGAAACGGTATAATTCGTGTGTACTACAATGTTAGATACAACATTTGGCTAAACTTATCAAGCAGTTGTAATGGCCCAGCGGCTATGATGTTGCGGTTGCGATCGTGTGACGCGGGTTCGATCACCGTCAAACTTTGGAGTTTTTTAAAACAATTTTTTTATATCCTATTTTTTAACTCTTATTTTTCGTTGAGTTCCATACACATATGCACAGGTAATTCTCAATCTTGTTATGCGTTTGTTTGATGTTTTTATTGTCTCCTCAAGCCCAGGCAAAAAATTATTATCAATATTCGTTGCTTTTGAAATTCGGCTTAAAATTTGCACATGGAACAACTAAAGACTCTCCTGAATTAAAAAAAATGTCTTAGTACCTCTAAATCGCGGGCCCCCTGAGAAACCGGGGGAATCCTCCCATTCCCCTCCCCTCTCGACGGGCCTGTTTACTTCTATATATTTTGGACCCTTTATATGCTATATCTCTAATGGTAATATTCCGGCTTAAGAGGGTGATACTAAAAAACATAATAATTTGCTTTTTTAAAGACAACCCTAAAACATTTTGCACAAATGAAACCTTGACTTTTTATTTTATTTCATTTTTATATTTTTGGAAATAGTATGATCCTTTGTCCTCTGCTCTATATACATACATCGGCTTTGGATTTGCATACGCAGCATGTCAAATGTTCGAACCAATGACAGCTCTTTGGTGTTATGCCAATTGTGGCAAAAAATTGCAAGTGGCACAATTTTCGCGCTCACTTTTCATTTTTCAATAAACTTGTGTGATATTGGAAATTGACAACTCAGGAAGCAACTACAAAGGAAACTCTTTTCTCGGCCACAGTTAAACTGTGTTAACTCTTGAAAATGTTTAATTATTTTTGAGCAACTGTCACATAGCGCATAGATATGTAAAAAACAAACTTAACCAAACTGTAAAAAGTACCAATTACGTAAAAATGTGTCCGCAACATTCATCATTAATTTTTGTAAATTTGTCTTGACTGCTTTGGATTACTTTATGTTTTCGTTTCAGTTGATTTTTTCATTGAACTAGGGAATAAGTTCAGAATGTATTTGCATTTGTAAATTGCTGTTAACTGCATATCTTTGCATATGATTGATTACTGATCTATTCTGTAAGATTTGATGAGTCAAATAAATAAATATGCCGTTAATTTTTAAAATATAAGTGAAATTTTTTGGCGGTTTATAACAATTTTTATTCAGTTATTGTACTATTTATCAGGGACGAGCGCCGGATTAATAATGTAATCGGTTCGGTTCAGTGGTTCGAAACGTACTTGCATACAAAACGTCTCTATATATTAAAATGTTAATTTTTTCTCAGTCTCCCCCTCTCAAACGGTAATACCAAGGTCAAAAACATCACTCATAAATTTTGGTCCACATTGGAAACAATTCCCCGCTAGCATTTCCTATTGCGCAAGTCACTTATTCGTTACAATATATCTGAAGAAATGATTGCCGGAGATATCGCCGTTGTATCAGCCTTCGGGAAGAACTGTGCTCCCAAAATGAAGCGACATTTAGATACGAAAGCAACTCAGTATTTAGAAACTATTTCTATAGGAATGGAAGTTACTAAAGCGATAAAACAAAAAGTGTCAAGGAAGATGATATATTTGTATATAAAAGTAACTATTTCGATATAATAATTTGGGAAGTTCAAATTGGCGAATGTGAGCAAATCTCTGGGTAGAGGTGGATAGAACCCTAGGCAGCCATTTCTGAGGCAAATAAAGATACCTGTTTAGGATTAGCGTTCATCACAAAAAAGTAAGAGTTATTAATACAATATCATCGAAATGTGTTCGGGATTGTTTTTCTGCAGCTTGTAAAGATACAATGCTATAATTTTAGAGCGCCCAGCTCCTAATAGACCAAAAATAAATATTAAATTGAAAAATGGTTGTTGCATCGCTTACTTATGTTATGCATACCTTTTCAAATCGCTGGTACATATTAACCTTAAATAAGGAATCGGCACACCTACTTTCGCAATTTTACCTTTAACTTTTCTAAAGATATCGCTAGTGAAAGCCGATGAAAGTCCATTTGAATAAGGAGCTGCCACGCCCATTTTTTTTTTTTTAATATTTATATTTGTTCAGCTAGCTGTCTGTAGCCAACCTACATGCCAAGTTTGAAGACATAAGCTCAATTAGACATCGGAATATGGATTAAATCAATTAATAGGAAATATTTGATATATAAAAAGTGGGCGTGGTTACACACTGATTATGTCTTTTTTAGTATACATCTTACTTGTGGTCAGAAGAAGTAGTATTTCAAATTTTGTTACAATACCTTCACTTACACTAAAGTTTTTGCAAAAATACATGTGAGGATGAACCTTCGGACGGATGGGCGAATTAATGGATGAGCATTGTTAACCTTCAAATTCTTTCGGTCGAGGCTATCGATTTCTTTGTTTGATTTTAATCAGTGGATGGAGCGATGGAAAAATCGGTTGGGAACCCCGAGAAAACCGGAAGATGCTACCAAAAAAATTGTTAGGGCTGCCGATTTGAAATGTATATAGCCAAAGCCAAATGCGATCGTTAGAACTTTATAAAAGACCCAAATAGTTGTTTTTTTTTTTTTGAAGACTCAAACAAAGTCAAAATTTTAAAATCAATTTCGGATGTCTTAAAAAAATATTTATTGGACAAAATTATTTTTAAAAATTTGTTTCCATATTTATTGAAATTTCTTTTATCTTTTTTAAACTCGAAAATCAAAAAATTATTATTTTGGGTTTCTGGTTTAAACGGTTAAGCACCAATTAAGTAGGTTGCAAGGGCTGAGCTGGACACTATAGTAACAGCTAACTACTTAGGCCACCAATGGGCCCATTGTAATCAGGGCCAATTAAGTAAGCAAACAAAATTCAAAACTTTGTCTATCGAAATTTTATTGAATGAACCACTGAACCGTATTGAAAAGTGGTTGTGGTTGGGTGGCATAAGGTCAACGGCCAAAGGCCACTTCAAATGGCTATAAGATCAATTGACCTCATAACCACTTCATATGGTCACGAAGAAATGTTCCGTTTGACAACGACAATTTATGTACACCAATTTAAGATCAGCACAAAAGCAAAAAAGTTCCGCCTCATTGGGTATATTTTCGAATAAAAGGTCGCGTAATTTTGTATCGCAAACTAATCTTAATTTAAATAAATTATCTTTATTTTAAAGATAATAAAGACGAGACCAGAAAAAGGGAACTAGCGCCGCAGGGAAAAAGTGAAATAAATATTTTTTATTCAAAATTGTCTCTAATTTTTACTTGGAATAAGTTTGTCTTATCACAGAGAGGACCGTGAGGCCAGATTTTTCCGATTTTTCACTAAGATACGACCGAAATATAGGAAAAGGAGCGTCGCATCGGAAAATTTGCAACGAAAAGAAAAAAATAAAACAATAAAACGTATGTTAATGTAATTCAACGGTTGTTAACAATTTATTACATGGAGGTACGAAACAAAATAATTGAATCAAAGACCACATCGCGAAGGGAGGATGGTCATACTTTCAGTATCCTTGCAATTGTGACCATTTGAAATTAAACGTTGTGACCATTTCATGTGATTATAACTTCAATCGACTTTTTGCTCATTTAAAGTGGCCATAAGATCAATTGATGGTTTGGCCGTTAACCTTATATCACCTCTTTCAACAAAGCTCCACGGGATGTTAATCAAATAGCGGTCGCAAGATGGCACATGTTGTAAATGGACTTTCTAAATATCTCTATATATTTCGATCTCTGTTCCATATAGAAAACGCTTTTATCCTAAGTTTAACAACGAAATAAAACCCGAAGCTATGTTTAAGGTTGGAAAATGGCGGAAAAACACCAAACGAAGCTAATATAAAGGAAGTAAAAAGCTTTAAGCACAAACTGGCTGATTTGAAAACTATTTCGTCACTCATAGAAAATCTTTGTATTTCGACAGTAAAAAATTTGGTCCTTATCGAGTAGATAGCTAATCGATCATGAGTGCTTCAAATTTCTTATTCTAATCGCCTCACTCTTGTACATAAATACTAAATTTCAAATTTTTTATCTACAACACTTATTTGTCAACGCAGAGTATTAACACTTCATAATTGTTTCTTGCCACTTCCCCCCTCTAACACTGAAATGAGCATAAAATCAAACTGAAAAAAGTTCTTTGAAACACACATAATATTTTTCAATATAGTAAATAAATAAATGCGCGATTGTATTCAACAACAAAAAGCCACGACCAAGAGTGGAAGCTTGTTTTTGAATATTTTGCATATAAATTGTGTGGCATTGTTGTAATTGTTTATATACCAAGCAGTTGTTGCTGTAATTTTCTGCGACAGAGTGACGGAGTGGAGCATACAAATTTCAATAACACGAAATGACTTAACATCATTGTTGTTTTGATGCAGCGCGGATGAGTAAACGCGCAACTTTGTGGAAAAATTGCTATGCAAATTCAGCAAAAATGCATATAGCAGCCACACATACATGCATATAAGCAAAACAAACACGCATATGCATTTATAACCCACCTGTCAAATGTTGTATGAGGCCCACACTACCGACGCACATACATACATAATTATTTGCATTGAAACTGGATTATGTGGTTTTTCATCTTAATCCCTTCTGTAGACATTGTAGTTGCAACGGATAAAGGTTGGGCAGTTGTTGTTGCATATATTATTTCTTTTTAAGTATGTGTATTGGTATTGTACTTTTGGCTAAAAATGTTGTTTGTCTTTGCTTCCGATCATGAAGTGGTTTAAATTAAATTTTCTTCAATTTATGCCAATTTCTAAAGCATCCCAATTTCTTTTGTTTTCAATATAAGGTTTGTGCAGATCTAAATTACTATTTTCCGTGCGAATATGAATGTATGTCATACATCCCCTTACGACACAATACTGTCACCGTATGCGGTAATTGTGTGACCCATTGTCGTTCTATGCTGTTTGTGGCCAACAAAACATTTGACCCTTACATAAGTCTTCTTTTAGGAAGTTTATGGCATTAGACCTTAATACTACAAGGAATATTATTGAATGGCGTATTCTATGTAATTTTCCTCATTTTTCTGTCCTTATGCCATCAAGCTTATAGATTGTCTGAAAGACTACGTAAGGCATACGGCTTGTAGCCCATTTTAAATTTGCCGTACATAAAGAATTATTATAAGCCATTGGGTGGGGTAAAACAACATTATTATGAGTCTCAAGGAACAAATAAAATGAGGCTTTTATAAGGCCATATTATAAGATACTTCTGCTTTATTAGGATCCTTTATATATGGCTTATAATCCACTTAGAATCAGGCGTTGAATAATACTTCGAGTACAATAACCTGATTGGACCAAGAAGAATAAGAAATAGTATGCCATATTTTTATTAATAACCTATTTCAGAACATTATTTAAGTATAGATTGATAATCTATCATCAAAAATTCATTTTCAGTTCCTACGTTCAAGTTGCGTGAAAAGTAAGAATAAAAATACTTTTTGTAAAGTTTTTCCAAGCGGGGTCACTCCTCAGCAGTAGTTCGGCCGGCCCAGGAACCGTATATCAGCCATGAAAATATTGTGGTGAATATTAGCATCACTATCAGTGTTGTCACTCTACCACTATAGTGGTACATCTACCACTATTTAGGCTAAAATCCGGATCTACCACTCCTACCACTTTTTTTTTAAATCTACCACTTTTTTATTTGCCTGCATTTGACTATATTCTTTAAGTTGCTCACAATGACCTAAAATTAAGGGTTTTAAGTATGTTGAAAATTAAACGTAAAACACGCTGTATAAAAATAAAATAAAATAAATGTAAGGCGCGATAACCTCCGAAGAGATCTAAGGCCGAGCTTCTCTTCCAATTTGCGTCGTGATCCTCTTGATTTTCCCTACAAATTGGCCGGACGGGACCTACATGTTTTATGCCGACTCCGAACGGTATCTGCAAGGCAGATGCATTTTCACTGAGAGCTTTTCATGGCAGAAATACACCCGGAGCGCTTGCCAAACACGGCCGAGGGGCGACCCCGCTTAGAAAAATTTTCTTCTAATTTAAAAACCTTATTTCTAAAATTTTTGATGTTGCTTTGTCCGGGGTGCGAATCCAGGGCATACGGTGTGGTAGGCGGAGCACGCTACCATCACACCACGGTGCCCAGCACGCTGTATAAGTTTTTCAAATTTTCACCAAAGAAATGTGTGATTTTTATAATACTTTATGTACGTACCTTCGAAAGTACTTATACAATTTTATGTAAAATTTAACTTTATTTATGGGAAATTCGTGCCAAAAACTTTGTAATAATCTGATTTTTCGACTGCTGAGTGGAATATCGCCGTATCTCTGCCGCCGTTTCGAAAACGCCCTATCCCAGAAAATTTTGGAATAACGCCCTATTTCAGAACCTGTTTCAAAAACGCTCTATCTCAGCTTAAATTTAATAAATTTGTGACATAAGCTGGGACGTTTATGAAAAACATTTTGGGCGTTCTTCAATCGAGTTCTGAGATAGGTCGTTTTCAAAAGAAAAACTGAAATATGGTGTTTTTGAAAACATTCACAGATAGGGCGTTCTCGAACTGGCAGCCGGGATACGATCGATATTCCACTCAGCCGTCGATTGCAGTATCCGATGGATGCCTTCGATGTCACGGATGTAAGTTGTAAGATTTAAAAAATAAATTGTTTTAATGCACAAGTCTATTTCATTAGATTCGGGCTATTGGCATTCGTTGGATACCATTGAAGTAATTTGTTATTTTAAGGTTTCTTAGTAGTATTATTATATGTTTGAACTATGTGTTATGAAAAATGGAATATTTGGAGACTGTAAATGAACTTTAATCGTATCCACACATGGTTTGTTAAAGTTCTTGGTCGGTAGATCGCATTTGATTATCAATTTCAGTTTTTAAGGTTTTTGTAGTAAAAAAAATTTCAAACTTTTAAGACTAGTTCTTTGATACTTATTCAAAAGTTTATTAAAAAAAAAAACGCTTAAAAACTGTCGACTACTAACTTCAGAATTAAAAACTAGGTGAGAGTACCACTATTATTTAATTATATTTTTTTATTTGATAAGGTATAAAGCCTATACAGTATACACATACACTTCACACAGATGTTTATATGTATGTTGTTAATGCACTTGAAGTTGTTATGTTCGTTTTAATGGTTGAATAATAATAATTTGAAAAAAATTGGTTTTAATGTTTTTGAAAATTCTACCACTATTTTTAGGAGATCTACCACCCTTTTTTTTAAAATCTACCACTAAATAGATTTTAGTAGTGACAACACTGATCACTATGCTGTGTTTGGCGGCCACCGTGGTGTGATGGTAGCGTGCTCCGCCTACCACACCGTATGCCCTGGGTTCGCACCCCGGGCAAAGCTATATCAAAATTTTAGAAATAAGTTTTTCAATTAGAAGAGAATTTTTCTAAGCGGGGTCGCCCCTCGGCAGTGTTTGGCGAGAACTCCGAGTGTATTTCTGCCATGAAAAACTCTCAGCGAAAACTCATCTGTTTATTTTTAAGTTTTATTAACCTTAGGGATAAGGCTTATTTATAGCGCAATAAGCCTAAAATAAGGGCTAGGATATACGATGCTGGGGAGTTTTTATTGATGTGCATATGTATGTATGCTTCTACTTGGCTTGCGGAAAATCAAATTTGTTAATTATTGTTCAAGTGCAATTGTTGTAAACAAACTGGCACTGCAGGTGTTGCAGGACATCAGCGCATTTTGTATTTATTTTCTACTGACAAAAGGCTCGTGCAAAACGACTTTAAAGCAAATAATCAGATTCAACATAATGACCATGAATTGATGCACAGCAGGCCATTCCAAACGCTTTCTTCACACCAAAATGAGTATCGACATCCATACAAACTTATTGGGAAACATTGAGTGTCTGCACGCTTAACTATATATATATAACATATATCAGTTCTTTTCCTTTGTACCCTGTGGCAAATTTTCGAATGTTGCTCAAATGTCGTAGCCATGGCACAAACAGCGCTTGATGTATCGTTATTGAAGAATAATAACATATTTTCGACGGCTAAGTGGAATATCACCCTATCTCAGATGGCACCACGAAAACGCCCTATCTGAGAATATTTTCAAGAATTTGTTTCAAAAACACTGTGTCTCAGAATCCGATTGAATAACTCAGAATTTTCTCATAAACGTTCCCTCCAATGTCAAAATGTATTGAATTTAGTCTCCGATATGGCATCCTTCAACGGAATTCTGAGAAAGTACTTTTTTGAAACAAATTCTGAAAAAGGGCGTTATTCGAACGTTTCATGAGATAGGAAGTTGTTGAAACGGCAGGCGAGATAGGGAACAATCCACGCCAGTTATCCCTGTTGCCAATAATTTACGTCAATTAAGGGCATCGAAGGCAATCAAGTCTTTCACCTGTCTCTCTATGTGCTTTCAGATGCGGATGTCGATAGGACTACGTTCTGGGCCGGAGTATTTTTTATAGACTCACATAACATGACCTGGCCATTCAAGGCTTTAGCCTTGTATTTGCAATACTATGCTTATGCCTGCAAATCTTATCAGAACGATACATCTTCCCGAGAACTTTCCTCTTAAATACCCCCAGAGCCATTCCATACTCGCTCGAAATGGTTCATGATTTCGAGCCATATATCAAGACATGATAAGAGACTTGCGGGCTCTGTAGACGTGCAAGCATGCTGCTCAGCAGTTGTGGCCGTGTCGGGGTGCTTGTCATTCATATAAAAACCAACCAATCAAAAGTTGCATTAAAATACCGACTGTCTTGGAATGAAACATTTTTGTTACTTGCAACTACATAAAAACAAAATGAGTGATAAGGAAAAGCTTTTTAGTTGTAATTTATTTATTTATTATTTCTTATATTCTGGTATACATTGTGAAATAAGTGCTTTCTTCCGCGCACTTGTCCGTGTTGTTATTGTAGCTGTGCTTCGCTCCATCCAATAGGTGCGATAACTCACGAATTGTCACCAATACCCTGTAATGGGAATCCAAGGATACTTGCAGTTTCAGTCCATATTGAATATCAGCACAATCTAACGTTTCAATAAGATCCGTAGACGATCCAATAAGTGTCAAATGAAAAAATTTTAAAATTTTGATTTCCATCGATCAACGTATACGTGTAGTCGATAACAAATAAGTTGTCTCGAAGTCGCCAGACTGCACTAACGCACGCAAATTTAAATCTATATCTTTGACCGTCTACGGAGTCTATTATAGCGCGAATTTTTGTGTGTCGCGAGAGGACTTTAATTTTCAGTTGCCCCTCAATCCAATGTAGTAATTATAGCTGTAAAGTCATCGACCATATATGTATGTTTTCTAAGCTCTGATAAACACAGTCTTTATTCCTCTACCGCATATCCAACAGTTTTGCTGTAGTCCCTTTTTCATGCTTTCACACATGGTTCCCATCTCTTTGAGGACACCCACCTAAGCCTTTGCTTTGACTAGAATATTAGCACGTATCGGTGGGGCCTGAGCACGGAAGCTTAACTTATTACACCTCTTGCCCAACGTGGCTACTAGAAGAGGGTGGCTCTACTCATTTTTGAGACCTAGAATAGTGCACGCAATCAGGACGATGTAGCTAGTGGATTTGGTTTTGTACATATCACATTTTGATTAAGCCAACTTAAACTATTTTGCTTGTGAACATATTATAATTATCAAGAAACTCTGCGTGCTTTTTCCGGCATGAATAGCGGTTCCATTACCAGCAAAGTATTCACATTTCCATAACGAAATATTTATTTTGAATATTTATTGTTGGATTAAAGTTTGTGTTTAGATTGTATCTATTAAATTATAACTGCAATGCATAAGGTGAGTACTTCCTCTTCTTTAAAAAAAAAAAAGAACATAAATTGTATGTATAGGTGCCACCATACATACATACATACGTACTTACTACGTTAGGGTTCTTGCAACCTACAAACAAAACGACAAATTTCCTTTTGAGTCTGAATTTCAATAAACCGCTAAATGAAAAAAAAACAAGTCGTCAATGTGTGATTGTCATACAAATATATTATTTTAAAAAAATATTCGATTGTGTTATTACTCAACGCCGCACAGTGTCTAAGAAGCGGAAAAATTATAGACATAAGTCAAAACTGTATTTGTACTGATTAGCTAATTGAAAGGGTGTTTCGCGAAAGGTATTCCGATTGAACAGTTTTACAGGGGCGGAAACTGTTATTTCTTTTATAATATAAAATTCCTTGCAAATCTATTAATTTTGGACTTTTAATATATTTGGATCAAGATAAAAATTTGTTTCCGATTTTTATTACCTGAGTGCGATAGAACTAGTTAAACTCGGAATTTTAAAAATAAAATTCCGATTTTTTTTTTTTTTAATTCAGATGAGCCGTTTCTTTGTTATCAAGCCGGACTTTTATTTTGGCCTTAAAAAATAAAAGTCCGGATTTAACTTTAAAAGTCCGAGGTTAACCAGTTCTATCGGACTCAAAAAATAAAAAGGATGCATGATTCGACATGATATTGCTATAGGGATACCTGGGAACGCAAACATTTTCACCTAGGACAATTTTATGACCAGAACTTTTTTATAATAATTATTTTCCGTCCCTGGTTTGGTATACACCATATAGCTAGCATTCAGAAAAAATCGGAAAAGTTGTATACAATGCTTGTAGGTGCAATTTTAACTACGCCAGTAATGGAATTCACTAACTTTTTTAATGATTTTCATGATCGATATATTGGCGAATAGATAACTTTAACGATTTTGTTCTTTAGCAACCAATTTCCATTGATATTCGTTATACATTGATCAGCTATTGTAGCTAAATCATAGGAGATAATGGGTCATATGCATAAAACTAGTGAACGCTTTTTCCGATGCAATCACTTGAAATTTTAGGGGCATATTATGTATAACGCCACGAGTCATACTTTCTCGTGTGAACCAGAGTTCGTATCATATAAGAGCATTCATTCTCCTCAGTGAGTGACAGTAAATCTGATTGGCTTTGTGAAATTTTTGGTATTATATTGTGGTAAATGTGAATGCCAGTGACTACGACGCAAAGTGTCACAATCTGGGCCTAAGATAATTTTTGAGTGATTACTATCAAAAATGGACTTTACTATTCTCATGCTTATGACCCAATTTTAAGATTGTCAACGACATTAATTGGAACTAATTAGGACTAGACTTTTAATGACGCCGTTATACTTTCACATTCACCCATTTTTTATACGATTTTATGTTCACTTGCTTTCACTGAAGTAAATATATATTAAGTACGCGAATTTTGGTTGCCACGAGAAGAAATTAATTCCTGCGTTATACATAATTTGCCACTCGAACTCTTTGCGAGACTAACAAAAGAAAATTGTTGAAGTGCAGTATGGCCTCCACTGATATAAATGTGCATATTTTACTCAGCTCAATAGGCTTACATTTGATCGTTGTCCGATCCATACAATTAAACATTTTTGGTCATTTGCCCAAATAAAATATTTGTTTTCAAATATTTTCTTTAATTTTAGTATTTTTACTTTATTTTGTTATTGGTTGGTGCTATACGCAATGCCATCACGACAATGATATCTAAATGTGGCAATGGATACATAAATAGCATACAAATAATAAAATTAAATAAGCACACTCGAACGGAAATAAAATAAAACGAAAATATAATTGAAAATTGTGGTCCATTTAAATTTTTTTATAACAAGTCACAAAATAAATGTTTCATACATAATCCTATTTGGTATCGGGTTGTTCCTTCCGAAAGTGGCAAGTGCCTCCCAGATAGTTTTATCGTCTATCGCCAAGAAGCACCTAACTCGATATGTTTTGCAGCTAAAAAGACGATTTAAATTCATTTCACAAGCATACAAAATATTTTAACGGCATTTTTTCCTCCAAGTAGGAGTGTAGGCGAAGAATAACTGTGCCTCAAATGAAATGTAGTGAATAAGGTTCTCATCCCGTAGCCGTGGCTGAGCGTTAGCGGCAACAAAATTTCTAGGTTGAGGACGGCAGGTTATAATCTGTTGGTGTACAGGGAGGTAGGTAGGTCACGATCATGTTAGCTGATTGAAAAAGCATCTAGGTACCTCGGATACTGAAGCGAAAGGTGAGTCTTTATTTACTTTTATTGTAGATTATAAAACCCCTCCGTACTGCAACCGGTACGAGGAGGAAAAATATTTGAGCGTCCAAGAGAAGAAGCAGCGCTCAGCTGAAGGCAGCAAGCCTGCTCGCAAGAGGCAAAAAGGACCCAGTTCCATAGCATCGAGGCAGGCCAGCCGCATAAACAAGACAAGAGGGTCTAAAGCTGTAGGACAAACGTGCCCCAATAGCGAGGTGGTAACTACCACGAAAGCAACAACCTCGAAAGCTGCAAGTTAGAGAGCGGACGTTAAAAGTTGCGATGTACCAACGACGAATGTGGGAGTAGGAGAAAAATAAAAGGGAAATATCGCTAAAATTTCGGCTTTCTCGGAGGTGTCAAATTGAGGTAACACTAAGACTCTGACTGTTCGCGAGGGAATGAGTGATGTGGCAAAACAGTCATTGACTTCGTTTATCAGAGCAATCCTTTCACACAGATGGCTACTGAAAGTTGGAGATCTGTAGAAAGGGACTCAAGGGCTCAAGACAATGCGTGAAAAACCAACTAAGCCCGTTTCAACCTTTGATTCCTCGGGGTGAATTGATGGCATTCAATTTAAAGTTCAATCTATTTATTTTACCTATGTAGGATTGCAAAATACTTACTGTATTTCAGCCACCGCGGATTCAGCAATACATCTTCCGAATAAACAAGTACGCTGAAGATATTGAGACCATTGGGAATCCAGGCTAAAGATATATTGTACAAGTAGCTTGGCAAAAGTCCTGGGACACAGGCAAAATTTGCATGCGACTCGGGAAATGAAGTCCCAAGAATAACAATCCTAATACGTTAGAAGTTGAACAGGATCTTAAAATCCTTAAAACAAATGTTTTGGTAGTAGAGAGCTTCTGGTGGAGCTCAATTCAATACCTGTTGAGTGTTTTCCCACACAGATAACCGTAAATTCTTGTCAGGGATAAATTTCTTGACACCCTGTGAGATGATATGCAGGGATATGGTGAACGAGTTCTTTTTACGAAGAGATAACTTCTTTCGGGCTTTCCTAGGTGTACAGCTGAACCGGATTTAGATGACTGTACAAACCTCGCAGTTCCGGTGCCCACCTATGGTTTGCTCCTGCCTAGATGTGACTTGAGTCAGCTTGGTAAAGCTAGATCTTTCTTGCAGAAAATGAATAATAGCCATTTTGTCGAAAATATTGAGGGATTCTATGGGTCACTTTCCAACGGTAGTTCATGTGGTACGTTTTAATATACTGGTTAGCATATGGCTCATTGAAGTGGTGGATGGCATTCAAATTTAGCTGCTTGGACTGCAAGCTGGTATATGTTCAATTATCTGACTTCTATCTGAAGCTATTGATTTCTACACAGAACTATGAAGTTAAAAATTATTAATAAAAATAATTCAAAATTTCATTGTACCCGCTTTGGCATTGATTTCATGTAATTGTGGATTTTGGAGGGCTGTCTTCGTTTAATGTTTACTGTTGTTGTTAGCATTCATACACCTGCGGAGTTAAAAGCATTTGTATATTGACAGACGTATGCCTTCATATTGAGTAGCATTGGACTTGAAATGAGTAAGGCAGGTATACGAAAACTGTTGCAGCCAGAACCCTGTTAAATACTCAACGTGTATTATCGACTGCTCAGGTAACGAATGATATCAAGCTGAGTGTCAGTGGTGAAACGGTATCAATACAGGTCGCAACCATAATACACAGCCCATGCTACGCATGCACAAGTCTACCTTCGACATACTTGCTGACGATTCAACCAAGTCGCGACTAAGCGACTCTTAGGAATGGTCAGCAACGTTGCTGTCGCTGGTCTACCACCAAAGCGTATGTATGCTCAGCAATATTTTCAGGGGGACGCGTGACTTCATGGTACGTGAGTTGGGTGTTAATCAGCTGACATGCGGGTATGGTAATAAACTCGTTGTCGACAAATTTCAGCAGACAACAATTGTCGAAGCGAATACCACGAATAAAAAATAAATGTAAGGCGCGATAACCTCCGAAGAGATTTTAGGCCGAGCTTCTCCTCCAGTTTGCTTCGTAATCCTTTTAATGTTTCCTACAAATTGGCGGGACGAGACCTACTTGTTTTATGCCGCCTCCGAACGGCATCTGCAAGGCAGACGAGTTTTCACCGAGAGCTTTCCATGGCAGAAATACACTCCGAGTGCTTCTTAAACACTGCCGAGGGGCGACCCCGCTTAGAAAAATTTTCTTCTATTTGAAAAAACTTGTTTCTAAGATTTTAATGTTGCTTTGCCCGGGGCCGAACGCAGGATCTTCGGTGTGGTAGACGAAGCACGCTACCATCACACCACGGCGGCCGCCACGAAAGAGAGCAGAAATTGTCAAAAGAAATATTTTATTAAAAATATCAATTTATTTTAGGCAAAGCGTTGGATTATAGACTGAGACGGGAACTCGAAAGTATGATCTAAAAATATATCAGCAGTAAATGTCTTGGTTTTCAATTTATGTTGAAGTAAACATCAGTACACAGTTGGCCTTTATTATTATTTTTTTTTTTGTAACTAATAATGAAGTTTTGCATACCTGTGCTATAATAACAGACTATAGCTAATTAATTACGCCCTTAAAGTATCCAACTAAGATTACCGCCTTATCCTATAATATTCATTTCGTTATATATCCGCTCCTATCCATCTATCTGAAATTAGATGCATACATTGGGTATAATATTCCACGACTTAATATCTGGGTATTGCCACTGAGGACGTCGTTACACTTTACAAGGTTGCCACCTATTAGCCTTTTGTAATTAAATGGGATATGGTAATGTGAAAAAACCAAACCAAAAATATTCTATGCCGTATATAAACATTCAAATTTTTAAGTAGACCTTCCTCCAGTGCTGCCACCTAACCTGTTTGTACATATTCCCTTGTTGATACACAGTTAAATCGGAAACGGCTCCTCCGATTTGCACGAAATTCAGCACATAGGTAGTGGTGCTGTCACTAAGTATACATTTTACAAGGTTACCAGTCATTTAAATTTTTTTTACTCTTTAACGAGATATAGTAATGTGACTTAGCAAATTATTTCCAAAAAAAATATTTTTCAGCAGGGTTACCACCTAACCTTTGTATTTATCTAATATGCTACATTAACTTAAAAGTTGAAGCTAAGTATGTTTTTTCCGATTCGCAATAAAAATTAAGTGGGACATCTACGTCAAATTGAATATCATTCGGAAGGCATTTTACGACGTATCTGGAGAATTATTTGTAAATAGTATTGCCACCTAAACTTTTCATATAAATTCCTTTGCGTACACTCATACTTACCTACTTACTTGGGAACGGAGCATCATCCTTCATTCACCTACATAACAGGGCATGGCAAGCCAGTGCCTGCTGCGTTTAAGTTCGGTGGACTATGTTGATGTTTGTGTAAGGCTCATACAGTTCATCTTAAAGTCTTCTTCGGCGCTCGCCGTCGCCAACCCGTAGAGGTCCGTACATCTTTCCAAGAAATTTTCAAAGCTAGTGTTGTTGTTTGTTTTAAGGCTGGTTCCCAAATAAACGAATTATTTTACTAAGTATTGAGAAATAATTTCTGGTAAGCAGAATTAACGACGGGGGTGTTCAGGCCGATGATATCAATGTCGTCAGCATCGTTCTGCAGCCTGTTTTATTTCTCCAGCAACAAACTAATGAAATCCCACGATAGGGAGTCACTCTGCCTGAAACCTTGTTTATTTTCGAACGGCTCGGTGGTAATGGTGTTGCCCAACGTCATTTTGCGCAGCCGTTTAAGTTCTGCTTTCGAAAGCGGCTTTAAAATCGACGAAGAGGTGATGTGTGTAATTTTTTTTCGAATAGGCGAATAGTGAAAAACTGGTTGTGTATACTCTACTTGCTCTAAAAGGGCAACCATCTTTCTTAAGCGTTACTAATTAGTCTATTTTTACGAGGCTGCCAGCTGTTTGAAATTAAAAAACCAAGTGACTTAAAAAATGTTAAAATTTGTGTCACAAAGTTTTAATAAAACTTACGTAGGCTGTCGGAAGACTACAAGGGTGCAGGTAATTTAATTCCAGTTTTTTCAGTGTGAGTTTAAACTACAGGTATTACGTAGCAAAACAGGGTACTATAGCAGCATTCTAGGGTCCAGAGCCCTTTTGTGGACTCACAAAACACACACCAAGGAAACCATAAGTAACTGGGAAACAAAACAATTCAGACATCACTGGATTGACTGCCCAAGGCAAAGATAGGCCAAACTTCCGGCAACGAAAGTAACAGCCTAACTCATTAATCTAATCAGGGAGGACTTAAGAGCTCTCACTGAGTACTATAGGATTCACATTCTCTGCGAATGCGTCGCTCTGGCAAGGCACTCGCCCATATAGGTGGTGTGACTCTTAATTCCTATGTGATATGTAGTAAAAAGCCTGGGTAGGTACTTAGATACATCAAAAGCCTTCACATACAAAATTAGGCTGAAAGGTCATGCTAAAAATATCTGCGCAAAGGTCGCAGTTCTTCCAGGCCTAATAATAATAACTACAGGTAGAAGTGAGATTAATTTGCCACTTTGTCTATTTAGCTTTAATTTTACTTTTCATCTTCGTAAAATCACCCAAAGATCGGGATAACCTCGAGTTATCGAGTTGCAAACATCAGAAGTCGCAGAAAAGGATCGTTTTAGTGCCTCTTCGATAGTTACACGTGCTTGTTTTATTCTGCGGTGTGAAGAAACTCACTCCTCATACTTGTGGCTGCACCGAAGGTTATTCGCTGCAAAACCCTTGAACAGCGTTCGGTTAACTTTTACCGCCTCTCGAGCACATGCCAAGCGCTCACTCCACAGGTCTGTTTCCTCGACCACTGCGACAATTTTTAATGCTGCACGGTACTGTGGAAGACTCTCTTAATTCCTCTTATCCATACCCTTTTCCACTTTTCTTCCCTTATTGGATTCACCAGCCGTTCCATAACGGAACTCATTGATTTTCTACTAATTTTTCTCCCAGAGTCTAATCAATCCCTTGTTGTTGTCTGCTCTCGCTTATGATTCTATTCTCCCTCTCTACTCCTTGTTATCAGTACAAGGTATCGGAAAGATTGTGTTGAAATGAATCCGGATATTTCCTCTGGCTGCAAGTCATCCAATAGCCTCTCAGGCACATAGTCAGGCGCCTAAATGCCTACCTTAGTGCACGCCTCGAGGAAGCTTGTAACAACAAATGAAAAAATCATGTTTCGACAAAATGAAGTCAACATTATGGCAACATTTTCTATATATTTTATATAGTTGTCTAGACTACCGGCTGAGAGATGGTGGGTTTTTTTTTTTTTTCAAGTATGGCCTTGGGGTCAGAAAAACGACAGTTCGAATAATTTAATGCATTAATCGACTTAAAACAAATAATAAGGAAGCTCCTGGGAGCCTGGTTTTTCTGGAACTTTTTGCTTTATTTGACTTTTTTTAAATATGCTACAGATGTAGACTACTAAAAAAATACATAATACCTATATGACACTACTATATTTTCGTGTATTTTTTCTTGTATTTTATCTTCAATTTTTTGTCGCACTCCCTCCTAATGCGGCTTCAGTACTGGTGTAAGTGTGCAAACTATATTTCAAAAAACTAACGAAATACAAGAAAAATACAACCTAGTTCATTAAAAACAAACGAGCCAGTTTGTTTTTCGATAGGTTTTTTTGACATTCGGCCGTTTTTTCTTTATTTTTTTCTGACAAATGAAAATTTTGTTTTTAGTTTGAAAATTTGGTGCATAAAAACATAATTAAAATCAACTTTCTTGTGAAAAAAGTGAACCATTAAAGACCGAAATAATTTTCGCGTGTTATTTGCATTGTTTTTATTGTTAAAAATGTTAATGTAAAAATGAAATGTAATACATAAACAAAAACATGTCAAACTCACTAATTATGGGGGAATAGTGGTCTCGCTTTTTCATGATAGAAATTGTTTTTGTGTTTTGATCAAGTTCCGATAAAGTTTCGTCAGTTTTTTAGCTTGGAATCCAAGCAAAAATAAAGTAGTGTCATATATGCTTAAAGGTATTCAATAATCACATACATATATTTAATTTTGAAATAATATTTGGAATATAAAAAGTGGGAGAGATTTTATACCTATTGTGCCCGTTTTAAGCAGGAATTATCGTCGCGTCTAGAAGAAGTAGTATGTTGAATTTCATCACGATATATTTCATTGAATGGAAGTAATAGCGAAAAACATTTGAAGATGACTCCTCGGACGGATAGTCTGGCGAATGTATCAGCAGTGCCAATTTTTTTCGGTTTACTTTAATCGGCTATAGAAAAAAATCGATAGACTACCGAAAACAGATCTTTTTCGTAAAACTGAAGATCCAATTTAGAATTTATATTCACGAATATGTGACCTACATTTTGTTTTAACATCCTTTGTATTAAACCACTTTAAAGTATCTCTCGATTTCTTCCTCGACGAGGCATACTTCACAAATCGATGGCAATGCAATATGACGGAAAACGATTCATTTGAATCGCAATATTTAGCACAATCGTTCGAACTTGGGAATTTTTCGGCCGAGTTTTTAGTCACTTCCCGATAAGGTAGCGACCTGCAGCGTTGAACATACTTTAGAGCCCAATGAGAATGGGATTTTTTGAAATTAAAAATTCTGCTAGATGGGCATAAGGCCACAATAGAGTGATAATTGAGGATATTTAGAAAGTTCATACAGTACAGGGAGAATCTTGTGATCGATGTTTTGTTAACTTCGGGTGAGCTATTTGATATTTTAGGTGTAGCTGAAAGACCTATAACAGAGCAATATTTGTGACAAAACGTTCAACACGTATTGAAATAAGGGTGGGCCTAATAAATCAAATAAACGATATTTTTCGATCTGACGCATTCATGCGGTAATTAAAATTAAAAAAAAGTAAGGCGCGATAACCTCCGAAGAGATCGGTTCCCCCATAAATTCAGAAAACAAAAATTCAGAAACACATTTTTTCAGAAAACATTAGTCATAACCCTTTTTTAGAAAGCCAAAATTCAGAAGCCAAAACTCAGAAACAAAAATTCAGAAATCAAATTTCAGAAGTCAAAATTCAGAACTCACATTTTGCGCAAAACTTAATGCTTTTTGTTGTCTGATTACTTTCTGAATTTTGACTTCTGAAATTTTACTTCTGAATTTTTTTCAGCCTGGAACACAGCAACGTCGAAAGAAGGCGTTATATTCAATCGAATTATGGAATATGTATAATATCACCAAATTGGGTGAAGTTCGCACAAATAATTCCATCGAAAGGTGGCACAACGTCATTCGAAGTGCGTTTGGGACACAGCCTAACATATTTAATTGCACAAATAAAATAAAAAACGAACAGACAATAATAGAAAAAAAACTGCAGCAATTTCAACTGGAGGCTAGCCATATCAGAAACGCAAGAAAAAATATAAAGACTTCGTTTTCCTTGATACTGTAAATTCAAAAGATCGCGTGTTCGAATAGAGCTCAAGGCCTAACAAAATTATTTTATCATTATTATTGTTATGATACATTTTTTCTTAATTGAAACAACAAAAATTGTTAATACATCTCAGAGCACGGGGAAAAAGTGTCAATAAATATGACACTATGGCATCATTGCCATGAAACAAGTCCAATTTTCACATCCATTCTGCAACAGATGTCGCAGTGCTGTTGGCAATAAAAAAGGTAGAAATAAAAAAATAATGAAGACAAACAAACAACCGCTGTGATAGCTGAATGGTTATAGCAGCGGCGCCTAAACGTTGCCGATGAAGGAATTTAGAAGCTCCCGAAATGGATCTATACCACGAGCTTTGGCAGTTGTCTAAATTTTTTTCCTTCTTCTATTCTAATTTAAAATTTTTTCAATTAAGAAAAAATGTACATATCCTAACAATAATAATGATAAAATAATTATTGGTAGGCGTTGAGCCCGATTCGAACCCGCTATCTTACAAATCAGTAGGCCGATATAACAACAAAAATTGTAAATTCATTTGAAAAAGATAAACGCGAAAAAAATTAATTAATTACATGCTTGCTATTGCACACAATTCAAAATTTGAGATTGTACTACTTTTTCTTTATACATAATCCCTTCCAAATAAATAAAGGTTTTTTCTGTCGTCTGATTACTTTCTGAATTTTGCCTTTTGAAATTTGACTTCTGAATTTTCACTTCTGAAATTTTACTTATGCAATTTTTTTTTTTTTTTATTTAATTTGACTTCTGAATATAGACTTCTGAGTTTTGACCTCTGAATTGTGTCTTTCTAAAAAAAGGTTCTAACTAATGTTTTCTGAAAAAATGTCTTTCTGAGTTTTAGCTTTCCGAATTTATGGGGGCACCGAAGAGATTTAAGGCCGAGCTTCTCTTCCAATTTGCGTCGTGCTCCTATTTTTTTCTAACAAATTGGCGGGACGGGGCCTACTTGTTTTGTGGCGACTCCGAACGGCGTCTGCAAGGCAGATGAGTTTTCACTGAGAGCTTTTCATGGCAGAAATACACTCGGAGTGCTTGCCAAACAGTGCCGGGGGTCGACCTCGCTTAGAAAAATTGTCTTCTAATTGTTTATAAACTTTTTGATGTTGCTTTTTCCGGGACGTGAACCCAGGATCTTCGGTGTGGTAGGCAGGGTACGCTACCATCACACCACGGCGGCCGCCGACGGTAATTACTAGATCAAAATTATCACATATAAATTTGGTTCCAATTGAAAACGGCTAAGGCGTGTTGTTGTTGATTTTGAGATGATTAACTCGAGTATGTAAAAATGGTGTATCGCTTCTCACAAAAATTTTCGATGAAAGTACCCATGAAGTTTACGATATTGGTCTGTGGTACAATTTATACGACCGAATTTTTATATCTTTATAAATTACCTATTATATCTAAAGAATTTTCAAATATTTTCTTAAAATTCACATAGTTTTCAGGCAAAAGCTAATTAAAGTTTCAAAAAATTATAATTATTTTATGTTTGAAAGCGTAGTTTTAGTTCTTTTTAATTGTAAAATAAAAATAAAAAACATTTTTTTATTCCAAATTACATATTCTACAGATTTTGAGATGCTAAGCTCGAACATATAAAAAAAAAATATTTGAATGTTCAAACAATAATTTTCACGAAAAGTATCAATGGAGTGTATGCCATCGGTCGAGGTGCAAATTATATGAGCAAAAATGCTTTTGATTTTCTGGTTAATTTGTAATGTGGTTTATTCCATTTTGTTTGCAAATTCTAGTTCAGCAATTCACAATCTATTGTTGGATTGATTTTAAAGAAACACAAGTCTTTGGTTTGCTTTTAATATAAAAAAAAAAAAAAAACGATAGCAAAAGGCAAAATGATTTTTTTTTAATTTTTTTTTAATATTTAAGTTTGAAATTTTTATCAATATCCGACTTTTCTCATATCAAAGAAAAGCAAAGAATCGGCATATCAAGCTCTAGCATAAACTGGTACAGAGAAATTGGATTTTGATACAACTTTTTCCCGGCAGCGACATTTGTAGTTTCTTAAAAATGAAAAATCTAAGTTTCTTACACATACCTTTACATTTTCAATATCAGCCTTACTTACTTAATACACTAACTTTGTGTCAGTCTACTAAGCCTCTGAATCTACTGATCGCTAACTTTAAAAACGTGACATCCTCCAAAAAGGTTCTTTGTCAGCACAATCCGTCTCCGCCTTTCGAAAAGCAATATGTTTTAAACTAGCAGTATTATCCTTTCTCAACTCATAACTTACTTTTAATTATGTATATAAATCTATCATTGACTATTCAACTTATGATCGAAACATGTATAAGTAAAAGTTTAAGATACTTATTTTCTTTCTAATTTTTATATCCTCTTTTTAATTTTGTAAATTCCTTTTTATATGTAACGTGTAGTTACATGTGTTATCTAAAATACATAGGCCCGTAGTTATAGTCGAAATGAAATAGAGTTTTATTGGTTTCAACATGGTTCTAAATTAAATATCA
This sequence comes from Eurosta solidaginis, assembly GCF_040869045.1. NCBI lineage: Eukaryota > Metazoa > Arthropoda > Insecta > Diptera > Tephritidae > Eurosta > Eurosta solidaginis. The sequence goes on along the minus strand of NC_090321.1, from coordinate 284,280,497 downwards.
TTTTAAGTCTATTATAGTCCACTTAAACACTATTTTATCTCTAAATAAAATAATTAAAAAAAATTTTTTTAAGTTAAACGGTTTTATTGAAAACAATACTTACATGAAGTAATAATAATACGAAAAGCTAGAAAATAATTAGGTAGGTCCTAGGTACTAGTCATCACACTCCTTATCAATCTATGTCGTTGATCAGACAATTAAATAAAAGCGTTGGACGCGTCATATTTCTACTGATGGTCATAAGTAAAACTAACTGAACCTTAATCAGTCACATTTTTAGAAATTTCACGCGCCCAACGCTTTTATTTAATTGTCTGATCAACGACATAGATTGATAAGGAGTATGATGACTAGTCCCTAGGACCTACCTGATTATTTTCTAGCTTTTCGTATTATTATTACTTCATGTAAGTATTGTTTTCAATAAAACCGTTTAACTTACAAAATTTTTTTTAATTATTTTATTTTCAAGTTTTTAGTCTTTATTTAATTGCCTATTATTTCTCATTCTATTTTGTTCATTTAGTGACTCATTATTACAAGGACTCTTTCCTGACAATTTGTTACAACCTAAGTCCTCAATACATAATCCTTCCAAAGACTTTACTCGACTCTGCGCCACGTATGCTTGTCCCTCCTCCAACTCCAAAATATTTTGATGTCACTTCTACCGGACTGTATGCAATATTTGTTCCAAATATGAGCCAAATCGGTCACAAATACGATTTTTGCGAATATCTCGATCCATGCGCCACCTAGCGACGATTTTTTTCTTATTATTGCATTGTCATCGGGTTCTGAACTATATTCCAAGTTTCATGCTTGTAGCTTATCGGGAAGTTACTTAAATTTCAATTACAAGATTCGTTCACAACGGCCGTGCAGCCGTGCATGCGGCCATGCGGCCTGTTAACTCAAGCTAAATAAAACCGTGTAAAAAAAGTATATATTATAAACAAATTGCTTTAAACGCGATGAACTTAAATGGAAGTGAAAAAAGGCTTCCCCGACAAGCAAGTTTCGCAGCCGTTTGAGGGTAATTATTCGGTTATTTGTGAATATCTATTAATAAAAGAATAATTTCTTATTTTCGACTTCTACTTATTGAATTACATTACATAATTATTGAATTAAATTCTGCTGGCATTTCCTTTTGTGTCTTCTATTCCCCTTTATATTTGCCAATTCCTCTTAAAAGAAAGCGTGAAATAAAACACGGAATACAAAAAGAATTAGCAACAAAAATTTTAAGAACTGCTTGGTACGGGCGCTATTGTACTATTCCCCTCCTTTATCACCCTCTTAGTCTATGTCATGATCGACTTGAGTTCAATGATTTTCTAATGTAAAAGGGACTTACACTTTGCAGTTCCATGTATAATGGCTCAACATTCTAGGTCACTTCTTTCCTATGGAAAAGTATACTAAACTCCTTTTATTTATGCTGACTTTGCGAAGACAAACCTAAATTTGATTTAACCTGATTATCATTGAATGTCCTGCATACTTATTACTTATTAGTATCGAGGTTAAAGATATTCCTAATCAGTTTCGGGTCTATTAAATTTAACGGCTTTAACGGTTAGTGCCACCTAACATTTAAGGTTTGGATCATTTTGGCCGTCACATCTGTCTCAATGAAAACAACTTTTCTCTACAACATTCTCACAAACTATATAAGATATTCAACATGAATACGAGTGTATGAGTGAATAGCCTTGTTGCTTCCTTTGCTTTAAGGAGGCCAAATCCGCTTTAACTACCTATTCGTTTATGTTGCGAGATTTAAATAAATTTTATGTTTAAGAATGCAATTAAGTAAATTTTCTTTAAATAAGTATGTTCATGTTCAATTAATAGATTGTGCACTCAATTTTAAATTGACGGCTGATAAAAACAGCGAATATTTACAAATCGTTTGCTAATAACTTTTAAATAGAATTGAATGATAATTATCCCCCACCGGATTATGATCAAAGCGCGTTTTCAGGTACTCCTTTGACAATTTTTGTGGTATTGTAAGAGTTTTTGTCAAGTAAAAAATTACAATTTTTTATACGTGGAGTCAAAAAACCACGGTTGTAAGAAACAGGGTGAAGTTAAAAGTTCTAAAAAATTTCTTCATAGCTCCAATCAATGCGTTTTTTTCATGCGGATACCGTGTCCATGCTTATTTTAGCTGAAAACTGTATTTAATATGTCTATGACAGACTAAAATTTTAAATCCCATTTTTAATTTAGGCAAAATTTTAACTAAAGTGTATTTTAGTCAGCGACTATGATTATGGGCCATAGTATTTCTTGTACAAATAAGTCCAAATAAATAAATAAAATATGCTTTATACACTATGGCCTAAATGGTTTGTGTATTCACTATCTCTCCATACACTAATACTATGTGTAATTGGCGCAGTGCATTTTTTTTAGTCGCAAATGTAGGTGTATATAAATGTAAAAAAAATACGGCTAATGTTCGTTTCCACCCGCAATTGAACTTTTTTTTATATTTACACTACACATTTTGTTGGTAGATGAGTTGTTATTTTAATTACAAGAACCACACTTGCTATACTCATTTTAATGTAGATATGTATGTATGTACATAAATTTATATAATTTTGCGCTCAAAACACGGATTGAAATGAATTTAATTAATATTCAGCTCAGGTGCTATATTGTTGAATCGCAGCGTATGACACATACATACATGCATACATACTCGCAAGTAAGCGTACTTAAACACGAACAACAGCAAGCATACTTATGCAAAAGTGTGATATTACCTGATTTCTGCTATTTGTTTGAGCTCTCCGTTTAACTGAATGGTGCATGAGTATTGGTATTTCTTGCAGCAGCACCCCTGCTTTACATTTGTTTGTACAGTGGCGAGCAATAAAATAACACGCTTTTACTTCGTTCTTCGAGCATTTCATGGAAAATTATGAATTTCAGCCCGTTTTTTAATTGCTTTCCTGATTAATTTTCAGTATCAATATCTTTGATATACATAACTAGTGTGTATTTAATTAGCGAAACAGGCACATATTGCTTTATACAATTGTTTTTGTTATTGATATTAGAGAAAAATTACAAAATTTACACACTGCGATATAAAAGAAATGAATGTAAGGCGCGATAACCTCCGAAGAGATTTTAGGCTGGGCTTCTCTTCCAATTTGCGTCGTGCTTCTTTTAATTTTTCCTAGAAATTTCCGGGAAGGGACCCACATGTTTTATGCCGATTCTGAACGGCATCTGCAAGCAAGGCAGATGAGTTTTCATTGAGAAGCTTTTTATGGCACAAATATACACGGTTATAAAATTTTGATGTTGCGTTGCCCGGAGAGTGAAAGCCCATTATGACATTTATTGTGACCTTGATGCTGAGGCATTACTAGGTGATGAACTCTACTGCATACATCAAACCTGACCTCGGCTCTGTCTTCGCTTCCCTTCAAATGGCCACTCCAGTAGGGCAAATCCCTGTCGTCGTTTTAATTTGCCCTTCCATCGTGCTTTCCCCGTGGTGGTGATGTCAACCCTTTCCTTCACGAGAACATCAATCAGCCTGGCTGCACCTACTCGTGATATCTGCCCTCGTACACCAATCAGCCTGGTCGTCATAATAAAAAAAGTGATCCTATCCGAGGCACATCAGCTAGTTTTTCCATTGGTAGGTATATTTACGTGGAGGGTCTCAGGCCCGGCGCACAGCCGACGTATACCATTGTATGGTTTCCGCCTTGCATTGATATGACCCCGATTCATAATTTGTAAAAATTTATTAACTTTGCCAGGCTCCTTTTTTTATAGAGAAACGATTTGTTAAAATTCACTAGCGCCTTCTTTTAAACCAATTTTAAATTTGTTTGAATGCATAAAGTAGATTTACTGGCACATCCCAGAAAGTTTTTATACACGGTTAGAAGTTTAAGCCTAAATTTAAAACCGTTCATCGGCTTAAGCACTTTTTGGAACTTTCTTGAACTAAATTGGAAATCTCTCAATTTCCTTCTGCGTTTTTTTAATTTTATTCGGTTTAAATATTGAATACAAAACAAAATTTGAAAAATTACATAACCACCTTTATGTTTTTAGTATCTAACTATTTGTCACATTCCATTCTACCGGCCTATATGTAATATTTGTTCCAAATATGAGCCAAATCGGACCACAAATACGATTTTTTGAAATATTTCGATCCATGCACCACCTATTGGAGTTTTTTTTTCAATTTCAAGCTTGTAGCTTATCGGGAAGTTACTTAAATTTCAATTACAATTAAATAAAACCGTTTAAAAAGAAGAAAATGTTAAAAATTACTATCAAATTAAACAAATAATAAGTCACGAAGTAAAAAAAGCAAAAAAATTTAATAAATTCACCAACTCAAATATTTATAGGTTGGTTATAATATGGTTTTCGCTAGGGCGTTATGGTATGTCCAAAGAGGATAAATATTATACTAGCCCCCAGTCTGCTACGGTGGCAAGTACATCGATGGAAATCAAAAAATTGATGCCGAATGTTTTCTAGGAGGGACATTTTTGAATTGTCTCAAAAAATAATTCGTAATTATGCCGTAAAAATACCATTTTACTGCTTTAGTCTAACGAAAAAATTTAAACAAAATAATTGTTAACATTAAACCATGAAAACATTCTACGCACGAGCGTTTGTTTGCAAAATATCTTTTCGCAAATGCGCAAATAAACAAACGCCTTCTTCTTCGCCTACTCTGCTTGTTCAAAATTGTTGCAAAATTGATTTTGGCGATGTTACTGTCATTCACATACTTCGGTTTTATTTTCATAAACTTATGATTTGCCTTTTATTACAGACGAAAAGTGTAAAGAGTTATACGATTTGTGCCATTTCAACTGTAAAATTCTCTTAGCAAATCAGTAACACAGATCAGGTGGGAACACAGTAAAAATGTAATGGTGCTATTGTTATGATCACCACTGCCTATAAGTAGAACTTAAAGTAGATTTACAGAAAACGCTTTGGTAGCTTCAAAGCGAAAAAACGACAAAGCGTTTCATTGTTATTTTATGGCGCTGTCAAGCCATCAAAGCGAAGCAACGCGACCAAAGCGGTTATCTGAATTCGCCTTTAATGTTTGTTTGGCTCCCTATGGTAAAACATACAAACATATTTGCATGTAAGTCCACGTAATACTTTAACGTAGCTCTTAGTTATTCTTAACTTGGAATTTAACATTTTTTAACCTTTTTACTAAATTATTTCTTACCACTTTCTTTCAAAACTTATTCAGTTGTAATTGTCACATGAACGTCATTTACAATTGTAAACACACTTTGCATACATACATACGAACACTAAACCACAAGCACGCATATACTAACACATACCTGACATGAACGTAGATCAGTGGTGGGCAAACTTGTGTGGCTCTATGGTTAACCATCTAACGTTTTAAAGACTGCAAAAAACTGTTATGTTGTATAAGACAATGGCATTCAACAAAGCTGATTTAAGGTCTAGGTGAGCTACTACAGACCGCTTCCAACCACTCGGAGTCCCGATCAAGAGAAAGTAGTCTCAAAATGTGGACACAGAATATGCTCAATCATATCATTTCATCTGCCATCACAGACGAGGCCTTATTTAATAACATGTCATATAAGGAAGCCCGCCATGCACCAGCAGAACCCTCTTGTTAGTGATTAGGCCAACTTTGTTACTCTAATTTCATAAGACTTGCACGTATCATGGACAGTTCGCAGCCTCGCACGTGATTATACGCCTTTCTACTTTGTTGGCCATGTGTAACTCTTGTTTCCTTATTATCTGAACTAATTTGATTGGTACATCTACCAAATATGCTTCAAGTGCTGCCAGCTCAATAAAGATGAAACTTTCTTCTAATTTGTATGCATCTTTGCAACCTGGCTTTAATGTGTGTTTCATTAAGTATTTCTACAGCTTCGGTCACAGCAAGCATTTCCGCTTGAAAGTTCGTCTGAAAGACACTACAGTGATTGGCAGTTTGCAGGATGTACTTATATTCGGTTGAGCATAGTTACCACACCCTACAATATCCATTAGTTTGGAACCATTGATGTTCACTTGTACCGCGTCGTCAATTTCCGCTGATTTCCTTCTACATCTACCATACGGTCTACGCTGAATCTCCACCAAGGTATTAAGTTTCGTTGCAGGTCTGTGGGTGCGATGCACAGAATAACATACAGTCTTGCTTAACAAAAGTTCAGATGTAGGCAGTCACTAAACGAATCACTTTCGCTGGAAGCATTGGAAAGCAAATCTCAAAGAATCATCTGATATATTTAAGAAAATCCTCTTCGGTGGATATTTCTGGAGGCCTTTAGCTTACAATGTTGGGTATGTTGAGAAAAAATGTACCTTAATGTCTGCAGTGTGCGCGCATAGAATATGTACCGTCGGGAGTCGCCCGCTATAAGAATTCTCATGTCTAGGGACTGACCTGCAGAGCTACAGGGATGCTATCCAATGTGAGTACAGTGCGAATGAACGTGGATACAAGCACATGATTTCTGTATTTTGAATGTATTTTGAAAGGGTTTTCCATCATCTCTTGAAAATTTAATTGGTAGACAACCCCCTTTCGCCGTTGAGCCATCTTCAGTGCCATTTTTCCTTCTTGAGCGCAACCACCCTATCTTATGATAACTGTAAATTGCTGGTAACATTTACCAAAGTTTACAATCCATTAACCGCAATCGTTAAGCTGCACAATGATGGCAGGGACAGTCAAGAGGAAATACCAGAGCTGAAGTTACCCACCACTGTCATATATATGTATGTATGTGTATGTGCACATGTAAAGCACACATGCAACTAAACGATTTACTACACCAATAGCATTTTTAACTTCTTCAATAAATAAATTTGTGTGTTTTTTATTTTATATTTTCAGTGGATTTCTGGAGCCGGAAAGAAGGTGTGGTGTTGAGGTCGTGTAGGTCTTTTCAAATCAGTTGCCAAACAGTGTCCACTAACGACGGATTAACTTTTTAAGCTGTAAATTTGAAATTAAAATATTTTATTTTATTCCTTTTTTATTATGTAATTATTATGTAAATTAAAAAAGAAAATAGCTGTGATATTAAAAATATCAACAAACTGGATAACGGTTTCCTTTCCGCCCGTTTAAATGACAATATTCCGAGCCTGTTGATTAGTTGGCAAGATGTCGGCATAGCTGAAATTTGGCTTTACCGCCATTCAATTTGAAAGCGGCTATGCTGCATCTAGTCAATTATTTCAATGGATCAGTCAACATAAGTGCATATACCGAAGCAATACACAATGAAGGTGCGCGGACATGACAATGCGACTGTTTTTTAAGTCCAAATATTATATTTTACAAAAAAAAAACATTTTTTAAGTCTTTAAGCGTGGATCTGCAAAACAGAGGAGATGATAGAACGCAGGAGGTAGTTTCAAAGCTAAACAAATGCAATGATCAAGACTGCTAAAAAGTGTTTTCTGATATTAAAGTAATCGAACTGCTCAAACTCTTCTTCGGGGGACCCACAGTGTGAGAAACCAGAAGCTTATGATCTTGTCTCACACGAATGAGTGTGCATGAAAAGAAGGGGAGAGGTGCGGAGGTTGCTCCTGTTCCAACCGTGCCACGAGAGTCACGGCTATTAATAAAAACAAGGTACGCTTAAACGCATCATTCTTGGGAGTGAACAGCATGGATCCACAAAAATGTTGAAGAACTCACATCGATGACAAGTATAAGGGGTTATCCCAAAGCAATTGTTCAGTGAAACCACGCTTTACACAACACATACTGGCAATAGAGTGGCCGTTTTAGGCACATATATACATGTATTTTTCTCCGGCAGCCGCGGCAGTACCAGTCTCTTGCCCCGGTATTGGGTTTGTGACCTCCGTGGAGTAAATGAATGAAGGACACGTCCTGGCAAGGAGCTTCTGGATGACCATATTTTGAATTAGTAACAAATTAAGCGGCGCTACAATAATATACGGTACACGTCTAGAACAAGGGTCGACTGCTAATGCGCATTCAAAAATATCGAGAGAGTTGTCAAAAGACGCGTATTGACCTCGACAACAATAATCCGAACGCAGAAAAGAAAAATTGTATCTCTGTCCGGACATATTTGCAGTTGAAATTGGCAATTTTCATGTGGTTGTAGCCAGGGTAATGTTTTATAAGCGCGGCCGAAAGCCGCCAACGCAGAGACGCGTTCTGCGCAAAAATACTATGGACCCCACCCCCGGTTTCGGAGGGACCCGGGGTTATTTTTCGGTTTTTCGTTAATTTCTTTTGAACGAGTTAAAATTTTTATTTTCCGCCTTCAGATTATTGTTACCGAGGTCAATACCTAATATACCAGCCCTTGGTCGGAAAACAGCCTGAGTCACTCCAGCGCATAGAATCGGCTGCCGCGGGTGGTCCAAAATGACCAAAGCGACGATTGTTTGAAATCCATATGTTCAAAAGCCGTTCATAGGGGGGTTATTATAATCCTAAGGCATTTTATTTTATTTATTTGGATTAAAGTCGACACATAAATTAATGTTACAATTACAAATAATTAAATATAAATGTATATATTAAACGTGAGAGTATTGAATTACGTAACGCGGTAAATGGACATTCAAAGCTTATGCAGTTATATAAGTTGTTGTAGTGCGAACACCAGTTACGCAATGGATTATTTTTGGCAAAATTTTGCCGACAAAGTGGTAAATGAAATGGCACAAAGTGCCTGGACGTTCTACCAGGAACAGCAAAATTTAGTCGACTAACAAGATCAGAGGAGTCAATCTCGCCCATAATGAGCTTATGGATGGACATTACCCCGAGTAAAGTTCTTCGATTTGCTAAAGTTGGCAGATTAATAAGGATAAGCCTGTTTCTATATGGTGGCCAATGCACACTTGAATCCCAGTTAAGACCACGTAGTGAAAATATAATGAATTACTTCTATACCGACTCAATAAGCTTTATAAAGCTTTTATACCCTGGGCACCAGACAAGCGAACAATACTATAAGATTGGTCGTACCAACGATGGGTAGAGGGTCTTAGTCAGATACGGATCATTAAACTCCTTAGCGCATCGCTTCAAGAATTCGAGTATACCGGTTGCTTTGCTCACAATTGATGAAATATGTATTTATATTAAAAGTCAGTTTTGCATCAAAAAGAACGCCTAGATCACTTACAACAGATATACGCTCCAAAGGCGTGCTGTTTAACATTTACGATGTCAAACTTCTGCCGGGCTATACCGTGAGACGGTTAAGCTTATATTGTGTTCGTATCCTGCGTTCACCAGGCTAAGGATACTAGGAGTGACACATTTTTCCACTCTACAACAGCCATTATGGTGGGTCCTAAAATCCTCGAGAATTTTCGAAGCGGACATAGTTTTTATGTAACATAGGTCCTGTTCTGCATAAGGTTTCCAAGTTTTTGTCGAAAAACTTCTGGGAGCAGTATAAATAAAAATTCAATCTATGGGAGATTTTTACGAACCAGTTCAACTTAATCTTATTGAAGTGTGATAACAGTACCGAAGCAAACAGTTCTCGCTGGGATATTAGCGTCGTAATCATCCAGATCTCACATCTATGAGCTTTCTGATGACACACACTGCCAGAGCAAAAACATTAGCTAACACACGGTGATCGAACTTATAATGCAAAAGCTACAGTGAACTTATACCACCCGTTGTCATTTCTCTTCCCTTCGGCAAAATGCGATATCACATCCATATTATGCATTCACTTTACAGCCCTGCTCTTTTACTATAGAGTACCAGCTCGAAATCTCCTCATAAATAACGGACTCAACTTTTATAACTGAGCATTCCTCTTTTCACAAACAGTTTAAACCAAGTGGAGAATCATTAAAGCACTTCATCCCAGAAAGAGTTCATTTCGCCGCCAGTATTAGCCAATTGGGTTAGAGTAGCTCTGAAGCTATTTTGTTAAGTATTTGAACATGTGGCAACCTGCGAGTTGCAAGAATGATAAATAAAGTAGAGCTGGCAACCCAGTTCAGTTTTTGGAATGAGCAGAGACAGAAGACTGGTGTTTTGATTGAGGTTTCGGGATTTGGGCTGTTTTTCCTGGGTGTTCTCGTGTTTTCTTTTCTTTACAGGGTTTTACAAATAAACATTGGTCCTAGTAGAGCCGGATCCGACATTCCCGGAAGGGAAGGGTGGAGTGAGCTGGGTATGATTTATTTTGCAACAAGTTGTCACCTGCATTGAAATGCACATATGTATGTATGTGTGGTTATATTAGACAAGTGGAATGTGCACATACATAAGTTAACGAAGAAAGAGAAGGGAAAGTGGAAATTAAATATTTATATAACGAAAAACAAGCTTGGTGTAGAGATTGTAGTGCACGGGAAAGGGGAATATGTTAGCTGTCAAATCTAACAGGTAAGGTATTCAATATATCGGCCGACATTGCTTTGAACACTGTACAATGTGTCGGTGCATCCGTTTGTACATATACTTTAGTAAGCGACTATTTTTGTCAAGAAAACGCTTAGTTTGTTCTTACAGTCCGCTTTACCGTATTCAGCAAGTGCACGTATATATAAGGTATCTCTTATCACATATCAATTTAGAAAATAGTTAAAGTACACAAGTTACCATTTGCCTTTGCACCTTAAACGCGAAATAAAATTATTGCAGCCTTTTTAGGCAATTAAACATAGGCATTTTATTGTTGTTTTTATAACAGGTTTTGACATTGCTCAATTTAAATTGCATGAGACGAATGTACTTGCAACAATCAAATGGTCTATTCACGTCACCGTTATTATCAACTTATCGGTTTGAAAATAATTTCGGTTCAGTGTATACGCAGATGGCTTGATGAGCACGCCTGCGTGAATAGCCCAAACATAAATGGCTGTTAATAAAAACTTCAGAGTTTAGTTTTATTTGCCATCGAAATTCGGATATTTCGAAAGAGTTTCAACTATTGGTTGAAGAGTTACGATAGAGCTCAGAAAATGGTTGAGCAATTTCGGGAATGGCTGTACAGATTCGATAGAAATCAGCGGGGACAGGCGGTCGAAAGATGCGAAAGAGTTCAAGAAAGAGCTGAGCATACATACGAAGCTAGAGAAAGCTAGAATGGAATGATCGAGAGATGCGATAGAGTTCAGTACATCGCTGAACAGAGTCGATAGAGTGCAGAAATCAATGAACACTTGAGAAAACGATAGAAAATATGGACAGATACGACAGAAATAGTTATTTGCGAGAGAGTACCCAATAAGTACACCAAATTAAAGTTTGCAACCTTAGCAGCAGACTGTGAATACCCCAGTCATGTTTTAACACTTAAGATTTGAAACTTCACTGGTGGAATACACAAATCACACATAAGATTGCGCCTTGCGCATGTAAACAAAAGATCAGCTGTTTTTTATGGGCAATTTTTACGTCATTTTCCTTTAGCTCTTGTTTTTTTCTCTCTCTTTCTTTCATTCGCTGAAGCAGTCAAGTGTGCCGTAGATGCGCAGAACGAAGCAATTTGAACTCATGAATGCGCAATCTGTGTGGTTTGTGGGTGGAATACTATTTGTAAAGCTGTGGTGAATTTGGAGACATAATTCGATATTATGGGAGAGAAAACTATTGGAGTTAACTTAATAGTCTATATTTATACCAGTTACGTTTAGATCAATACAGTTGAATTTACTGGAAAAGCAGGAGCAATTAATGAAGAAGCGCAAGGAAGTCTTGGAGCAGGAAAGGAATTGTAATGCTTCTGCAATTGAAATAAAAGAAAATCAAAAATACAGCATGCCTTTTGAATTTGATTTAGATCCAGCCCTGATACCGACAGTGATGGTTAGGCTAGAATCTGAAGGTCAGTGCTTCGGTCCTGTTCGAGCATTGCTTGACAGTGGAGCGCAACCGAACTAGATTTCATCCTCGCTACATAATGAGTACAAATTCGGCTGTTTGCCAGCTACGCGGAAGATGATTGGGATTGAGGCAAAGAGTATCGGTGTAAGCCGTCGGACGTTTTTAAAGGTCCGGCCGTGGTTTGATGGGCGCAGCTATATAGAGGAAGAGTTTTGGATATTGCCGACTGAGAGTAACTGGGAACCAGTGCTCCCAAATGTCATAGGTAAAGCGCACACCGTTAATACGCCACTGTCAATGCCATTAGCTGATCTGGAGTATTGGAAACCACAGAAAGTGCTGGTGATCCTCAATGTCAGAGTATTTGCAAAAGTTTTAATAGCAGTGCAAGTATCGGAGGCAGTCGGTACGCTACTGATCGAAACGCGTTTAGGGCTTGTAGTCTGTGGTACTCAATAAAATCTTACTGAGGAATAAGCACATCCATAGACTTCCATTTTTAACTGCACATGTGTTGAAGAGATTGGTGAACTGGTTAAGCGGTTCTGGCAATTAGATGAAATTACCACATTTTCCAAGCGCACGGAAGAGGAAAAGAAAGTCGAGAGGTTGTTCTTAGAAACATATGCGCGAGACGGAAACGGAAGGTTCACAGTGACGATTCCCATAAAAGAAGATGTCATCAGTATAGGGTGTTCAAGGGGTTTTGCACTCCAGCGGTTTATAGCATTAGAAAGAAAATTTCTGCGCGATCCCGAGGTGAAAAGACAATACGTTGACTTTATGAGGGAATACGAAAGTTTAGGGCATATGGAGCAAGCACTAGAGCCTGCTGCCACAGATGAGATAGTATACTACATACCCCACCACTGCGTAACGAAAAAATTTAGAGTGGTTTTCGGATAAAGGGATTTCGCTTAACGATGTACAGATGTTGGGTGAAAAGTTACAGCGGGATTTAGCCGAAATCGTTATGCGTTTCCGTAGGCATAAATTCGGATTCATAGGCGATATCAAAATGATGTTCAGACAGGTGTTCATCAATAAAAAACAGTGGAACGTATTTTTGGAGAGAAAGCAGCAGTGAGCCTCTTAAAGATTATTACTTAAAAGTAGTCACCTATGGAATGACATCTTCAGCTTTCAATGCAGTCCGCGCGGTTATACAGTGTGCGCGAGATGCAGCTAAAGAGCATCCTGAAGCTGCAAAAATTATTGAAAATGATGTTTATATGGATGACTGCATTACTGGAGCCGTACACATGGCTAAGTTGGTTCAGAAGATTCTGCTAGGTGGAGGGTTTGAGATGAGGAAATGGAAGTCCAACTCCAAGAAACTGATGGGAAATATGCTATGGATGAAGAAGGAGCGAAAATGTTTGTTGACGAAGAAAGGGCCACAGTCTTAGGATTAAAATGGAATATTGCACAAGATCACTTTTCCTTTGTTGTGAAAACTCCAAAGGTCGAAGGCGCGATTACGAAGAGAAAAATATTGAGTGCAGTTTCCCAGCTGTATGATCCAAATGGATACATTTCACCAATCACAATAATGGGAAAAATTTTAATACAAGACTTATGGCGGCTTGGCTTAGAATGGGATGCTCCTGCCAGCAATGATATGGAAGATCGTTTCAGAGAGTATTGGGAAGGCATGATACACCTTGAACAGTTCTCCTTGGATAGATGGATCGGCATTAGCGAGGGTAAAAAAATTGAAATGCACGGTTTTTCCGATGCGTCAACAGAGGCATATGGTGCCGTAATTTACGTGCGCGCCGAAAGCATGAGTGGACTGGCAAAAACTACACTTCTCATCTCCAAATCGCGGGTGGCCCCTATGAAAACGATTTCGGTGCCACGGTTGGAGCTAGCAGCTGCTGAGGTCCTATCACGCTTGCTGATTGACGTCACGCGCGCAATGGAGTTTTCCAATATTGACTACCACTTGTGGACAGATTCCCAGGTGGTGCTGCACTGGATTGGTAAGATACCAAGAAATCTGAAAACTTTCGTAGCAAATCGAGTGTCTTCAATACAAACAAATACCGACATAAAGAAGTGGAGATACGTGAACACGAAAGATAATCCCGCTGATATGTTAAGTCGCGGCATGAAGCCATCAGAGTTTGTGAACAGTAGTTTGTGGATGCATGGCCCGGAGTGGTTACGGCAAAACCCGTCGTGCTGGCCAAGTTGTGTGTTTGTGCCAAACACGGCGGCGGAGGCTGAGGAGGAGTGCAAAGTATTTTCGGTGTTAAGTATAAAAGAGACGTTGCAAATACCAACACGTACGACGAAAGAGACGGTAGCCTTGATAGAATATGTCGACACCTTGAACAGAGCGGTAAACACGGTTGCATACCTGTATAAGTTCATCTCGAACGCCAAAAAGCACGCCATATCTGGCAGAAGGAAGAGAGGTGAGATAGTTCACACAGCACTGAGCAATGAGTACCGGGCGAAGGCTTTGAACCTTTTACTAAGACAAGAGCAAAAGAAGTTTTATGACAAAGAGATTGCGTGCTTGAAGGTTGGAAAACCGATTCCAGACCACAGCAAAATTGAGCCTTTGAAGCCAATATTGAAGGAAGGTCTTCTCAGAGTACATGGTCGTTTGAAAAATTCAAACCTAGATGAGAATATGCGTCACCCGGTAATTGTTCCAGTTGGGTCGAGATTGGGATGGTTGATCATGGATCACGCTCATAGGGAAACCAAACATGGCGGCGTACAGGTAATGATGCAGTTCATTAGACAGAACTATTGGATTCCTCGTCTGCGTAGCTTATTGAGGCAATATTTGCATAGATGCATGGTTTGCGTGAGACACAGTCAAAGAGTCGAGTCGCAATTGATGGCAGATTTACCTGCCGATCGAGTGCAAGCAGGGAAACCATTCCTACATGTCGGAGTGGTTTATGCAGGGCCTATTGACATAAAGATGATCGATAGAGAAGGTAACCAAATTATACGGCAGAAGGTATGGATTGCTGTTTTTGTATGCTTAAAAACAAGAGCTGTACACTTGGACGTAGTGAGCGACCTTACAACGGTGGCATTTATTGCTTGCTACGAAAGATTTGTCGGGAGTCGAGGGCGATGTGAAAGAATCTATAGTGATAACGGCACAGCATTTGTTGGAGCAGCTAAAGAGATGAAGCGAGCTGTAGAGAGTTGGTATAAAAGCGACATGTTCCAGCATTTGTCAACGAAGGGTACGGAGTGGAAATTTATGACACCGGCCGATCCACACCAAGGTGGTATATATGAAGCTGCAGTCAAGTCAATGAAGCATCACCTTATTCGTGTCATAGGGCTGCGTGTGCTACCTTTCGAACAACTAAGGACGCTGCTTGCACAAATCGAAGCAATACTCAACTCACGGCCCCTGCACCCTTTGAATGACGACCCAGAAGATCTACAGGCGCTAACACCTGGTCATTTTATAATTGGAGAGCCGTTAGTGCTACCGTCGCCTTTTGATATATCAGATACACCTTCAAGTAAGGGGGTTGTTCTATTGAGAGAAAGAGAACGCATGGTGAAGACCTTCTGGGAAAGATGGCATAATGAGTATTTGACATAACTTCAAGAGAGCAAAAAATGGAAGAGAAGCTCGGAGCGGGTGCAACTAGGACAATTGGTACTCATTAAAAGCGAGAATTTTCCTCCTGCCTAGTGGGCTTTGGGGTGCATCATCGAACTTCACCCAAGTACAGACAACCTAGTGCGGTCGGTGACAATTCAGACTGCGACGAACCGTCTCCGCAGGCCAGTGCAAAAAATTTGCATCCTGCCTATGGAAGTCTAAACACATGAGTTATGTATGTAAATATCCCCTCGGATTGGAAAACCATAGGTTTTCGGGGGGACTGTTAAGTATTTGAACATGAGGCAACCTGCGAGTTGCGAGAATGATAAACAAAGGAGAGCTGGCAACCCAGTTCAGTTTTTGGAATGAGCAGAGACAGAAGACTGGTGTTTTGATTGAGGTTGCGGGATTTGGGGTGTTTTTCCTGGGTGTTCTCGTGTTTTCTTTTCTTTATAGGGTTTTACAAATAAACATATTTATTGAACATGGAACTCAGATGCCAAAGTAAAGCAGTGGGCAAAGTGTCCTATGTAAATCCAGTCGAACAACACCTTGAATGACATGCTTATCCTGTACGAAAAATGTTTCACATGGAACATCGACTATTTTATTTATATTTCTTATAAGGGAACTGCCCCTGATTCCTGATGGATGTAGGGAGTGGCAGGGCGGTATGGCCTAGAAGGTTTCACGTGGTCATCAGTTTTGCCAGAATTATGTTATTCTGTGCATCGCAACCAGGCTAAATTTAAAAAAATAAAAAGCTTAAAATGCTTAATAAACATTTTTAGGGCTAAGAAAAAAAGCTAAAAGTTTAAAGCAACTTTCTATGCGCTTTATTAATTTTTTTCATAAAAGACAAAACAGAATATAAAATTTAAGTTAATTTTCACTCCAATTTCATAAAAATTAAAACAAAATTTACATATGCCATTTGTGTTTTAACTTAAAAGGGATACATGCTAAATAAAACTCCATTATAGTCTATAAGTTTTCGTAATATGTTTGAGGTAACTGATTTTTTTATTTGCAAAATAAGAATGCCGATAAAACTATTTTTAATAAGTCCACTTTCTCTCCTTTCAAAGGACCTATTTATTTATTTATTTATTTATTTATTTATTATTTAAAGTCGACGACAAACTATGGTCGACTGCATAATATAAAAGATATATAAATATACAACTCAAAAGATAAAATTTAAGATATATCGAGCTTTCAACAATGTTATATTACAAACAAAGAAATATTAATGAACATTACTATTTAATTTCAGAATATAATAATAATAAGAAATATGAGCAGAAATAAGATCTTATGCCGAAATCTTATACTGGCGGAATGCATCAGATTCCGCTCAGCATGATTTCGGAATGCAGTGGATTCCAATCTCCCTGTTGGAATGCAACAAGATTCCAATCAGCATGTCATGGGAATCCGGCAGTGCTAAGAGTAGTGTAATGAGGATACGCCATCACAAGGCATAAAAAAGTAACATGACCTGTGTTGTTGGAATGCACCGGATTCCAATCAGCTCGATGCCTGACCCATAAGATTATACTGCCGGAATGCATACGATTCCGGTCAGTGACTCATGAAAAAGCATGTTTTTTACGTTGTTGGAATGCACCAGATTCCAATCAACACAGTACTGTCTTGTTCCTTCTTAATGATACATGTTGATAAATGTTCCTCCATCCTTAAGCGAGATAGTTCCTGTTTTTTATCGAAGGAATAAAATGCCGGCAAATTAAATTAACTTGTATCTCTTAAATTAGATAGGCAAAAGTATTGCATTACGTATAGTGGCAAAAGTACATTCAAGACTGATGCAGCTATACAAGTCATTGTAGTGCGCGCACCAGATAAGAAGAGGATTATTTTTAGCAAAGTTTCGTCGGCAAAGGGGTAAATAGAAAGGAACGTAGTGTCTGGATACTCTAGGGGGAACCGCAAAAAACAAGCGGCTGAGGAGGTCCGCGGAATCAATTTCTCCAATAATGAGCTTATGGATGAACAATACCCCCAGTAATATTCTCCGATTTTCCAGAGTGGGTAAGTTAATAAGAAGAAGTCTACTTCTGTATGGAGGAAGGTGGAGACTTGAGTCCCAATTAAGGCCGAGCAATGCAAATATCAAAAATTGCTTTTGAACTGACTCAAGACGCTTTATATGCTTTTGAGAAACAGGGGACCAAACGCATGAGCAATACTCGAGTATTGGACGAACCAGCGATGTGTAAAGAACCTTAGTGAGGTACGGATCATCGAACTCTTTAGCCCATCTTTTAACAAATCCAAGTAAACCCAACACTTTGTTGGCTATAGATGAAATATGCATGTTAAAATTCAATTTCGGATCAAAAAGGACACCTAGATCATTTGCAATAGATATACGCTCCAAAGGCGTACCATCTATTACATAAGATTTCAATGCTGGCTTCACTCGGTGAAATGTCATATGCTTACATTTAGAGCAATTTAAAGCTAGTAAATTTGTTGTGCACCAACATTGGAACGAGTCCAAGTCGGCCTGAAGAAGATCCAAGGAACTCAAATCGGTAGGACAGTAAGTGTAGCAAAGTTTTACATCATCCGCATACATTATAGTATGGGAATATAATATTGTCTGTGGCAAGTCATTAATGAAAAGGGCAAAGAGCAAAGGGCCTAGATGACTTCCCTGGGGTACGCCGGAGGAAACTCCGAACGATTCCGACAGATTGCACTTGAACAGGACTTTTTGGGTCCGGTTAGAAAGATAGCTTTTCAGCCACATTAATAGGTGAAACGGAAAGCCCAGTAAATCAAGCTTATGAATAAGCAACTCGTGGTTGACGGTATCAAATGCTTTGCTGAAGTCCGTGTAGATGACATCCGTTTGCTTGTTCGCTAAAAATCCTTCCATAACTATAGAGGTGAATACAAGCAAATTTGTAGTGGTAGACCTTTGACGAATAAAACCGTGTTGACATGGAGATAAAAGACTAGAACACTGATATTGCAGTTGATTGGTGACAATCTGTTCAAAGACTTTAGGAATGACTGAAAGTTTAGCAATACCCCTGTAGTTTTCAACTTTTGACCTACTACCTTTTTTATGCAGGGGTATAATAAAAGACTGTTTCCAAAGTGCCGGGAATGACGCAGATCCCAGAGATAGCTCAAATAATTTTAAAATAGGCTCATACATGTTTTCGGCGCAGTACCTAAGCACGCAACTAGAAACACCGTCCGGTCCCGGAGAAAAGGTGGGCTTCAAAGATTGAAGACTCTGAAGAACAATATTACCATCAATAGCAGGATTCCTAATGTAATTCGAGCTATCTAAGCGATAGGGATATTGACCAGAATGAAAACCACTGGATGAATACGTGGACTTAAAGAACTCAGAAAATAGTTCAGCAACGTCGTCATCAGTGCAAGCTTTTTTACCTCCAAAGGTTAATGAGGAAGGATACCCAGAAGTTTTCCGCTTTGAATTTACGAAACTGTAAAACTTTTTTGGATTTCTAAAAAATTGGGCTTTACAACAACTCAAGTAATTTTTATAACAAAGCTGATTAAGACGGTGAAATTTAGAACGAGCTATTAGATATTTAGAGAGGTCTGCAGATGCTCCAGATTTCTTGAACCTCTTATAAAGCCTAGATTTGATGTTATTAAGTCTGATAAGTTGCCTTGAAAACCAAGGGGGCTTATTCGAACATAGGATATAGCGAGTAGGAATGCAGGTATCAAAGAAGCTATCAAGCGTACTGTAAAATATAGAGATAGCCGAATCGACATCAGTGCAAGCATAGAGATAAATCCGACCAATCATGGGAAGCCAACAGATCATTGAGCATAATGAAATTCGCTTTGTAGAAGCATCTAGATCGGGGACGAGACTGTACTTGAATCCTACGGGGTAGGCTGATATCAAGTGATATCTCTAGCGTAGGGCGAAGAGGGTCTTCTGGAAGGGATAAAGGTGTTATTTGCGTAAGGGCAGTACCCACCGAGCCATCCACAAATACTAAATCCAGCATTTTATTTCCACTATTTGGAACATTGTTAATCTGTAAAAGAGATGAGTCTAACAAGCAATTGAGAAACTCATGTTGAGCAGTGGGAGTTAAAAAGTTTGAATCACTTATATTAACCCAACTAACTGTTGACAAGTTAAAGTCACCAACAACAACAAGTCGATCGTTATCTCCCAACTGCGAATGCAAATCACAGATGGCCGAGCTATGACTAGCATAAACATCCATATCCGAACGAGGTGGTATATACGAACAGCAAACAATTACGCTATAGCTACCGAATGAAAGCCTAACTGCTATGAATTCGATATGAGAGATATTGTCCAGCGAAATCAACTCAGACGATAGGTTAGATTCAACAGCAATAATGAACGATGTAAATTCTATATTCCATGCTGTCTAAGAACCTCTTGTTCAAGTTTTTGGTATGTGTTTTACACCGACTCCAAACGATATCTGGGAAATGACATCTGGCATATTTGTGGAGGGAATATTTTCATGACACTTTCTGGGCTGGCCGAACCACTGCCAATGTATGACCTCCGGTTAAATAAAGTTTTGAAATAGGTTATTAAGAATATGAATAAAGGAATTTGAAGTCAGATGCTGTCTTATTATAAGCCCAAGAAATTTAATGTGTGCAATAAAACTTATAATGAGGTAATACTATGATGTACTAATCCTTATTCCACCTCGTTATTATAACGACTTATGTAAGTCTGATTTTGGGTGGCTATATATAAGCCTTATGTAAGTAAGCCTTGTTTTTGTTGGTCCATAAGCCTTATAATAAAGTTGTTATATTCTACCTTATGGCTTATAGTAATTATAAAATAAAAAAATAAATGTAAGGCGCGATAACCTCCGAAGAGATCTTAGGCCGAGATTCTCTTCCAATTTGCGTCGTGCTCCTCTTGATTTTCCCTACAAGCTGGCCGGACGGGACCTACATGTTTTATGCCGACTCCGAACGGCATCTGCAAGGCAGATGAGTTTTCACTGAGAACTTTTCATGACAGAAATACACCCGTAGCACTGCCGAGGGGCGACCCCGCTTACAAAAATTTTCTTCTAATTGAAAAACCTTATTTCTAAAATTTTATGTTGCTTTGCCCGGGGTGTGAACCCAGAGCATACGGTGTGGTAGGCGGAGCACGCTACCAACACACCACAGTGGCCGTTATAGTAATTACGTTAGTTTTATTTTGTGTGGGCGTTACACACAACGGTATCTTTGAAATAAATCTTATGCCTGTTGACATTAGTACAGAAAAATAAGGAGTTTTCCCATTCGGGTGGATGCGATTTGCAAAGGGTGGAGTCCGTCCTTTAGTGCAGCATATCTCTTTTGTCTACATGTGGACTTAGAAAACCAGTTAAATGTTTCTTGAATCACAAATTGAATATCGCTCGAAAGCAGCTTCGAAGCAGATAAAACAGCCAATCGAATCGAGTGGCAAACACACGGAACGAAAATGATATTATGTTGATGTTGCTTTAATAAACTTACTACGCCTCGATTTATGCCTACCATATCTTTTACTTCATTCAATGTTCTTAAAATTGAATCTACCAATATTATATTTTCTAAAATTTTTAAAAAAGCTAGGTTAGGTAGGTTAGGTTGAACTGGCCGGTCCATGAGGACCTCACATAGCCTGATTGAGTCCGTAGTGGTACCAGAAGTTTGTTTTAACGACCAAACTGAAAAACCCTATCAAAAAACAGGACCTATGTTATAAAATAACTCCGTCCTCTTGGCAAATACTAGCAGCTTAAGCCACTTGCTGCTTCTAGATCTGACAGCTGTATCACTCCTAATAGCTGGAGTCTTAGCCTGGCAAGTGCAGGGCACGAGCACAGAACGTGCTCGATCGTTTCCTCCTCCTACCAGCACTTCCTACATCTGTGACAAGCCTTTCAAGGCATGTGACGCCAGAAGGCAGTGTCTAGTCAGAATACCCGTCATGAGTCTACAGTCCTCTCTTTTTAATGATAGAAGCAACTTTGTTAGTCTAAGGTTGTAGGACCTACACATAATCTTCGACACTTTACAGCCCCGCGATAGAACCCACGCCTTTCCCGCTTGGTCGATCATGTGAACCTCTCGCCTTCGCTTAATCTCGCCCAGTCTAATTGATACGTCTACGGAGCAAGCTTCAAGTGATGCGCCCGTTTTAGCTAGTTCGTCCGTTTTTTCATTCCCATCTATTCCCATATGCCCTGGGACCCAATATAGATGTATGCTTCTCACTGTCCCGATTCTTTCCAGAGACTGCTTACACTCTAACACGCATTTAGATGCTGTGCTATGCGAGATTATTGCCTTAATTGCTGCTTGATTGTCAATATAAAAGTCAACACAGTTGCAGCTAAGCTATTCTCTTCCAGGGTTTCTACTGCTTTGATTACGGCTAATATTTTCGCTTGGAACACGCTATAGTAATCCGGCAGCCTGTAGGATCTGCTTATTTCCGGATCAGCGCAGTATACCGCAGACCTTACTCCTTCCACTACTTTGGAACCATAGGTGTACACATGTATCGCCTCGTCCGCAATTTGCGCACCCTTGCGCCAACCGTCCACCTCTATTGTGGCCTTAAGATCTCCCTCGAAGCGCAGATAGGGAATCAGGTAGTCTGTTCGTCTTGTGATTGATGACGCTATACTACCATGGCCATATGGTTGGCGCTCAAGCTGCCCCGAGGCACCGAGCCTGGTTTCGGTTGTTAATGCTATGTTCTTTGCTACCAGGTCTACAGGTGGAATGTGCAGAATTGCATACAGTGCAGCCGTCGGGGTTGTTTTCAGGGCTCCCGTAATGCTAAGCATCGATAGTCTGCATACCCCCTCTAATTTTTTGAGGTATGTTGTTTTTTGTGTGGCTTTCCACCAAACAAGAACTCCATAGTATAGAATAAGGCTTACAATCGATGTAAAAACCCAATGAGAAAGAGAGGGCGATAGGCCCCACGTACACCCCAGCATTCTTTTACATGCATAGAGTGCCGTTGAGGCCTTCTTAACCCTCTCCGCCACGTTGAGCTTCCATGACAGCTTACTGTCTAGGATGATTCCTAGATATTTTGTGCAAGGTTTCTCCAGTAAGTTCACCCCTTCTAACTTAAGCCTGGTCCCATTTGAGACCATTTACCTCTTTGTAAACAAGACCATATCCGTTTTCTCCGCATTGACTTTCAACCCGACATTAGATGCCCAGGTATGAATATCCCGAAGCGCCCGATCCATCAAAGAGCTAATCGTTAAAAAGCTAAAAGAGCTAAAAAATTTCTGAAAAAAAGCATAAAGCTAAATCTCAACATTTCAAGCTAAACGGAGAATTAAAAAAGAAGCTAATTCTAGCTTGAAAAAAGCTAAAGTGGCAACACTTATGGTGCTTGTTACCGGAACGTACCAGATCAGCATCCGGCAAAGGGCCATAAACATCGATAACACTCCCCAAGGCCTCCGGCGAGTGTTCTTATCGCTGGAACAATACCTGTGTTTTTTTTTTTAAATCTATAGATGTTTACGTTTAAACTTTATATGGACTGCTAACGTCAAACTTTAGATACACCTCTGAAATTGCTGCACATAAAATGTGTACTACTAAATTTCAATACCCATTATACTCAGATGCAACTGAAATATGTGTCTAGGTTTCACCTCTACACAAATTCTATGTATCACTTCTAAAAATTGTGTGTGCCCCCTATTCATCGCAAACGATTCAGCTATAGGTTATACGCAGCCATACAACAGAGGTTTGTGTCTCCGCTTTTCGGTACAACATGTTGCGTAGCTATTGGCCGCTATATGAGTCTCCTAAGTAGATATTTGCCGCTAGATGGGTCTCCTAAGCATTATCTAAGCAAGGATAAGCGTTTGTTTTTACGCGCAAACGTAAACGTAAACGCGTGTAAAAAAACACTGCTAATAACAACAGCAGGAGAATTTTAAACTTTTCTTGGGTTTGTTGTTGTTGTTGTAGCGATAGGGTTGCTCTCCGAATGCTTTGCGGAGTGTTATCGATGTGATGGACCTTTGCCGGATACAGATCCGGTACCATAACACCATTAAGGCGCTAGCCCGACCATCTCGGGAACGATTTATGTGGCCACATTAAACCTTCAGGCCATTCCCGCCCTCCCCACCCCCAAGTTCCATGAGGAGCTTGGGGTCGCCAGAACCTCGTCTGTTAGTGAAACAGGATTCGCCGCGGATAGGTGAGGTTGACAATTGGGTTTGGAGAAACTATATATTGCGCTGGTAACCTGAAGGGTTGCGCTACACAGCTCCTTGAATCTGGTATTTTAGTCGCCTCTTACGACAGGCATACCTACCGCGGGTATATTCTGATCACCAAACCCGCTGAGGGAGGAGGGAGGAGGGAGGGTTGTTGTCGAAAGGGGTTTTGCACAGATTTTATTTTCCAGTTCCGGAGCGGTACGGGTAATATTTCAGAATTTCGGAAATTTCTTTAAACAGAAGCAGAATTTGTAACTTCCATATTCGGATTAAAGGTTCATGCGCATTATTCGACCCGACATGTAGCGACACGTCCCGACAAAATATTCGCGGCATTTTTGCCTAGTTAGTTGGTCAACTTGGTCGTGTCGTGTCGTACGACGGTCGCTAGGTGTGCATGACTCCATAACAATCCATGCAAAGAATATTTTGCCGCTACATGTCGCGTCGTATAATGTGGATGAACCTTAATGAAACTGGGGTCAAAATGCGTCTTTTGACACATCTTCCGATATATTTGGACGCGTATTAACATCTACCATGTCAATCTTGCCATCACTGAATTAAACAACACTTTGGCAGCACTGAAATCATTTATCAGCTGTTCAATAAGTTTGTTCTCCAAAAATATACTGTGCTTGGTGTTAATTTGTTTGTGCAAAATATCTATTAGTAGTTATCGTAGAAAACCAAATTGTTATTATATTATTCACCTTAAAAATTCATCATTTAATGGATGCAGATAATGATCTTACCGAAGGCGTTGGACTGCGGATGTCACTTCGAGAACGACCACGCAAACAACAGTCAGACCGGCGATTGAGAGAACGATCCGAGGATCTTAAGTTCCTAGAAGATTTCGATCCTGAAAAATCCAATCGTGAAAAACGTAAACTGAAACGAAAGCTAACCAATTCGCGTTCTACGGTATACGATGAGTATGGACATATGCGGCATAATGGCATGGATATATGTGACTGCTTGGATGAGAAATGCCCGGGTTGCTGGTATGAATGCAAAAATTGTGGGTCTACGCGTTGCGGTGTTCAATGCCGTGTCAATAGGAAACAATTCGTGGACGAAATCACATTTGATGGCAAGGATGTCGTAATTAAAAATAAGTTTATATCAATGTAACTTATAAATGCGTAATTATTTTAAGCATGAATATGTTATCAATCCACACATGTCTATTGTTAAGGGCCATCTTTGGAATTATTTTACACATTTTAAATTAAGTTATTTTAACCATTAATGCTTGCCATATATGTAATATATAATGGAGTATTACATATATGATGCTTGCTTAATTCAAGAATTATGAAATATACTGGATTGTGCTTTTTTACTCTGTAATGCACCTAAGCTATAATATATTTGAGATCAGTCATAAGCCAGGCCTTGGTAGGGTGGAAATTTTGAGGAAAATGTTTCAAACACAATACGCTCTTCTATTTACATGTCATCAACTAAAGTGGGTTTCCACCTGAGGCAGTTTTCCAATAATATTTCAAGTAGAGGAATCAGTGAATCTGGAAGATTCTGCTACGAAACTGCTACAACAATCTGCCCTCATTTAATTATTTATTCATTTATATATTGATCAAATCTTACCTATATATTCTAGATGTCGACTGTGTTGAACAACACAAGAGTTTATAGAATTAACAGATTTTAACACATCAAGCAATTGAAGTATATTACGACTTTCCATTCACATACAAAATTTTGCGATGCATATATATACAACAAAAATACTTGCTAACATATTTTGTGTCGTATTAGAGTGTTATATTGCAGTTTTTAATTGCAAAAAATTTTGGAAAAGTTACCGAGCGGGAAAAATAATTTCACTTGTAAAGTGCACCCTTAGCCAAAACAAATATCAAACCACGTGTTCCAATGGTACATGAACCAGATACGGATAGAGATTAAAGCTGAAGACATTGGTGCTTTATCGGTAACCGTATCGGTAACCTTATAACAGCTGATTCGACCAAACTTATGAGATTTAATGCAATCGATTATTGGTGCCGCTAAGGTCGTAACCGTATCGTAGCCAACCAATTGGGTTTTGGTTTGCCGTCGTAACGATAAACAGCTGATTACGTTAGGGATACGGATACAGCGATACGACATACGGCACCAATGACTCCGGCTTTAAAGGGCGAATTAATTATAGTTGGGTCGTTTCGTTCTGAACTCGTTCAATTGACCGGGTCTCCCAACTGAACAACCCTACAAAAAATTTGGTCACAAAACCTAATCACGCCCATGCAAATGTGACTATGAATATAACCTATGACCGTAAAATGACTAGTCAAATGACGTGGAATGACGAGAGCGTTTTTGCAGGGAAGTGAGCTAGATATTCGATTTCGGTTCTATTTGTTCTTTTAGTTCATTTGTTCCTTTAGATCGTTTTATCTAATGTTATTCATTCTCACTTCTCTTTCGCGAACATTGTAAATTCATACATACATACGCAGAAATTCTGAGCACGAATGTCGATGATGCCACTTACACTAAAGATATGTGTGGTCATCTTTGTGTGTGGCACTCCTACAACAATATATGTATGGACTATTATGAAAAACATCTTTTGTAAGAAACTAATTACATTTATTAAACTTGAAAATATCATATTTACAATTTGTGTCTTTACTCTTTCAATTTGCTGGATTTTCCGAAATTTGTAACTTTTTTGAAGTTAATTAAACATATATGTATATATTAACTTATTTATTCATAACACATTTAAATATACATACACAAAACATTGCTGCATACACACCCTCATCTGTACTTGTTGGCTTTTTTCGCGGGTGCAAGCAGCAGTGGACAAATTTGCTTGAAAACAAAAAAGAACAGATGAACAAAAAGAACAACTTGTTCGTTCATCAGAAAAAGAACTAAAGAATCGAATCTCTGAAATGAACGAAAAAGCACAACCCTAGAATTAATGGTAACATAACTATAAAGCCATAACCTCATTCTAGTGATGGACGATATGGCTATTTTGAGTTATCAGTGAAAATAGATATGGCTATTTTTAAATCACGGCTATTTTTTATAGCGATCGCTTTATTTTAAGAAGCGATTCTATACAGACGATATGATGGGCAGTACAGCGATTTTGAGCTATCAGTGAATATAGATATGGCTATTTTTTAAAGCTATGGCGATCGCTTTCATTTATCTTTGATAAGCGAATCTGCAATTATTTGTATACTTGGATATAAATATTGAATGTTTAAGTTTGTTTACCGGAGTAGATTGAATGTTATACATTAATTTAATTTAGTGTACAGAATATATGAACCAAAATTGGAATAAAAAGACGAAAATATGTACCTTTTATAGTAAACTGATGTAATGTGAAATTCTAATATGTTCAGTCTCGTATTACACTCAATGAGATGAAACTAGCTGAAATTGATGTCTATGCATTTTTGTTTTATAAATTTTGCTAATTCAAAATGCTTTGATTTTTAAATGTAAGATGAATCAACCCGAAATAAATCTGTATATGTAACACCATAAAAACATGATTTATTTACTATATTATACTACACCGATGTATTGGGATTCAAGGGGTTGTGTAGCGCAATATATAGCTTCTCCAACCCAATTGTCAACCTCACCTTCGAGCGGCGAATTCCGTTTCACTAACAGACGGGGCTCTGGCGACCCCAAGCTCCTCAGGGAACTTGGGGGTGGGGAGGGAGGGATGGCCTGAAGGTTTAATGTGGCCATATAAATCGTTCCCGAGATGGTCGGGCCAGCACCTTAATGGTGCTGTTACCGGAGCGTATCAGATCTGTATCCGACAAAGGACCATCACATCGATAACACTCCCCAAAGCCTTCGGGGAGTAACCTAATCGCTACAAAAACAACAACACCGATGTATTCAGAAATACTCCGTATGAATTTATTCTGAAAGTTGTATTTGGCTGCATAATATTTGTATAGTAAAGTGGATCAGTTTTTAATGAAAAATATAGAGGAAAAATATAGCAAATTCATCAAACTATTATAAAAATAATCTTTAGCAGAAAATTAGCCACCCACTTCAGTGCCCTAGAAATTAGCCGGAGAATTCAACCATATACAAACCATATGACAAAGCTTGAATTGCATTCTCCCAAAAAACTTAAATTTTGAGTTAATCTGTTTACAATAAGACGAGTGATATATGTTTCTATAATTCTTTTATTTTTCCATCAAAACACACAAATTTTATGAAACTGTTAACGGCTACAGCCTAGAAGTATTAACTCATGAATAACACATGCATTAAATTTTTATCGCATTCTGTTTCTAGGCGCACAAGTGGACCAAAAACTATGTCGTATTGATAACCATCTTCATAACGCAATAGCACTTGTGATGGTTCAGTGTCTATACCTGGCTTCTCTAAATCCCGAAATGTTGCATCGATATTTTCCTTCCAAAATTCCTCTAATTTGTTTATTTGTGCTGCTGATATTTGTCGTGCACGCTATTGCTCTTGCTCGGTAGGCACCTTAACCAACCACAGCAAAAACGAACGATCAGTTATAAGTGGTTTCCATTGTTCTTGATACCCCAGCGGGTTAGGGGATCAGAATATACCCGCGGTAGGTATGCCTGTCGTAAGAGGCGACTAAAATACCAGATTCAAGGGGCTGTGTAGCGCAACCTTTCAGGTTGCCAGCGCAATATATAGCTTCTCCAAACCCAATTGTCAACCTCACCTATCCGCGGCGAATCCTGTTTCATTAACAGACGAGGCTCTGGCGACCCCAAGCTCGTTATGGAACTTGGGGGTAGGGAGGGAGGGAATGGCCTGAAGGTTTAATGTGGCCACATAAATCGTTCCCGAAATGGTCGGGCTAGCACCTTAATGGTGCTATGGTACCGGAGCGTACCGGATTTGTATCCGGCAAAGGACCATCACATCGATAACACTCCCCAAAGCCTTCGGGGAGCAACCTTATCGCTACAACAATAACAACAACAACATTGCTCTTGATCCCAATTCATATACATTACGTACGCCACACGAGTAAAGTTTTAGTACTGTTTCTCGAAGTGGACCTTCAGAATGTAGGGTGACTTCCCTATGTTTAGCCCTCACCGAAAGTTTAACAATTTGGGATCCAGATGTGCTTCCAGGTCCATTGCAAAACCATTTTTTGCAATTATTGCACATCACTTCGTCGTCGAAATTGTTGTTGCACAAGTTTGCTTTGTTCCGTTCGCCGTTTCCACAATTTCTCTGCACAAAAGGCATACTTTTTTCGCCCTTATTTACCACTATCTGTTGACGAGAAATTTTTTTCGTTGTGCAGTTCTTAAGACAACTATCCCCATTTTTGGCAAACTTTTGTAAAAGTATATTTTTTCCAATTTTCGAGAAAATTATTTCTTTTTGTCGCCAATAAACTTTTTTACTCAGTCTGAAAGCAAAGCACACAGATGAGTAGTGATGAACGATATTTCAATATCGATGATTGCATCCCCGCTATCAATATTAGTATTAGAATTTCATGCTGAAGGAAAATCGCCAATCGCTATAATCGCTATTGGCGATATTCTGCCAGAGGTGATTGCCATTCAAAAGAATCGATTGAAGGAAAATCGCCAATCACTGAAAAAAAAAAAACTTTTTTTGTTCCATTGATTGAAGGTGTTTGTTTTAATTAAAAAATTGTTTGATTTAAACTGCTACATATTGGTAAGTATTTGCTAATATAGTAGTTAACTCTTTGTGGTTTTTTGTACTTAACCTGTGTGTGAGTTTCGTGGAAAGCAGTGGTACTCGCGGCCATTTTGTAAAAAATGGATGACGCTTCAGCGTCGGGCATGGCAGGAGACGCCATGAAGGTTATAGAGGACAATTCAAAGAAAAAATCTCTGTTAGATCCGGGTCCTAGGGAAGAATGGGAACCTAAGATGCGTAGACCCAAAGCTAGTAGATTAAAAGATGCAAATATGAATTTCAAAGCTCCACCAAGTAAAATACCAAAAGAAATGCCGCCAATGCAAGGTCTTTTGATTCGTAGAAATACAACAAATACAAATAACAGAAAGTTCGGGGTACAGGAAAAAGACGCAAATGCTGAGGCTCTTGCAGAAGCTAAAAAGGTAGGCAATGTTGCTATGGAGGAAGATTTCAGTTTAAATGAGGAAGTTAGCATTCCACAAACTGAAAAGAAAGGTAGCAGTACTCAAACTGAAAATAAAGTTGAAGAAAATGAAAAAAATGCAGAATCAAAAAAAGACGCTGAGACTAGGGAAAAGGGGGAAGAACAGATTTTCTTTGATGCGGAATATAAAGGGGTTTATGCTGTTCTAGTAGACACGTCAAAGTCTAAACACTTTGAAAACGAAAGGATGACTAATGGCCTGGTTTTATGGTCGAAAATCAGACATTTAAACATTGACGGAATAAAAAAGGTAACAGCGTTGGGTAAAACATTATACAAAATTTTTTTGAATCAGCAATAGCGGCAAACGAATGTGTAAAAAATGTAAAATTAATAGAAATGGGTATTCGGTCCTTTATACCAAGATCCTTTGTAGAAACCTATGGAGTCATAAGGTTTATTCCAGAAGAATTTACAGAAGAAGAAATATGCAACAACTTAATATCTGAGGTAAAGATTACGGGAGTATATAGAATCAAGCGAAGGGACAGAGATGATAAAGAAAAGTTTTGGCCAACCCAAACGGTTAAAATTGGGTTTGCTGGAGATGAGCTACCGAAAAGTGTTCAGTTATGGTTTACAAACTGCAAAGTTTAACATTATTTCCCTCCTACTAAACAATGCCATAATTGTGGAAGATTGGGACACACCAAAGCTAGTTGTATGGAAAGACAAGATGTATTTTGTGTGGAAAAGAGGATAACTGCGATCAGGGTTGCACTAATAAAAAGTGCATATTGTGCGGTGATCTAAATCATGTGTCGTTAAACAAAAAAATATGCCCAACGTGGCAAAAAGAAAAAAAAATAATTGAAGAGATGACCATAAAAAAGATTAGCAAAAAGGAGGCATATGATACATACACGCAATTTTACTGTCCTGACAGACAAAATAAATTTGAATTATTAGCAAATTATGAAGGTGATTTTCCACCGCTAAGTAACGATGGGCCTAAAACGATAAACGCAAACACAGAAGTAAATAAGAGATTGGTTTCTAGAGCGTACAATGTGGTAGCTAGGAATAGCCCAATAAGAGAGAGAAGGAAGTCCCCGATCAGGGAAATAAGGACGAAGCCGGAGAACATACCATGCTATGATAGGCAAGGGTGGACAAGAGTATCAGAACTAGAAAAAATATTAGAGCTACTTCAAAAAAAATATTCTATTAAAACAGATGATCCACTAGTTTCAGTATTATACAGCTTGTGTGAAGAAAATGTACACGGGGAGCCCTTGAAAGAGAGGGTGGAGAGATTTCGCAAGCCTTATGGTAAGGATTTTACAGTATAACTGCCAAAGTTCAAAGGCAAACAAAGTAAACATTGATTTTTTTAACAATCAAAATTCCATAGATATAATATGCTTACAGGAAATTTTTTCCCATGATGAGGAAAAAAAAGAACATAAATTATTAAATTTCAAAATGATTAAAAAAACCAGATCAGATGGGTATGGAGGTGTTGCCATAGGTTTCAAGAAAAACATCCTGTTTAACAGGATTAAGTACAGGACCTTGTTTGACATCATTATAGCAAAAACCATAAATCTAAACAAAAACTTTACAATATGTTCAGTATATCTTCCACCAACCATTAAACTGGAAACATTTAGCAATGAAATGTCAAGGCTTATATCTTTCTTAAATGGACAAACAAATGCCATATTACTGGGTGATTTCAATGCCAGATTGAGGATTTGGGGCGATTCTATAAACACACCTAAAGGGAAATTTCTCTTTTCTCTCATCAACAATTCCAATTTAAGTTGTATTAATGATGGTTCAAAAACCTTCTTTAGGACAACAAACCTAGCCACTGAGGGACTGTCCAGTGTGTTGGACTTATCCTTTCTCAGCTTTCAGGGTCAGATCACATGGCAGTGTAAAAATTCTTTTGTAGGGGGAAGTCATCACTGTCCCATTGTGATAGATGTTAAAGACATTATGCAAAAGCCATTTAAATTTGTTTCCAAAAATATTTTATGTAAAAAAATTGGAGAGATTCAGGACATAAGCAGTATTCATGACCTGGTTTATGCGTTTAAAGATGAAAAAAAGAAGGCTTCAATGAATTTGGATGAGTTCAAACACACACCTAAACCTTGGTGGAGTAAGGAACTGGAAAAAAAGTATAGACTTGTTAATGCTGCTAGAGGAAAGGCAAAGAGAACAAACATGGTGGAGGATATGGAATATGTATGTTCACTGCAAGAGGATTGGAAAAAATCTGTCAAAGACGCAAAGAGGGATAATTTCAATGAAGCTATCGAAAATTTGAATAAATCTCCAAATACAAAAAAAGCATGGTGCTTCATTAATAATATGAAAAACTGTCAAAAGAGCTCCGAGTCAAAATGGTATGCTGAAAACAATTCCGGCTTTTTAGACTTCCTAAAACAGCAGGTGACAATACCGAATTCACCTACGGTTGAAGAGTTGTACACAAGGTTTGATTTATGTCAGGAAACCCAACAAACTTCTTACGAAATAGTGGAAAAAAACTACAAAAGCTTATACGTAAAAAACAAGACACAGCGGGTGGTGATGACTAGATTACGTACAAAATGTTGAAAATGTTGCCTTCGGACACATGGACGGATCTTGAAAAAATTTTGGAACAACATATTAAAACAAATCAATTTTTGGATGAATGGCGTAAAATTAGAGTGGTGCCGATTCCCAAAAGGAATGGAAGTCTGGAGAACATTGAAAGCTTTAGACCTATCTCGCTTATTTCAGTTATGGTTAAAACGATCAATATGTGCGTTAAAGAAACATTGACAGAACACTTAGAATCCAGGGCAATGATACCTGCCAACAGTTTTGCATATAGAAAAAATAAGTCAGCACCGATGTGTCTGAATGAATGTTTGCATGCAATTGAAACAGCAAAAGCAACAAAGACAAGGTATTTGTATGTATTCTAGATCTTTCCAATGTATACACTGCGTTGACATTGTAAAACTGACTGAGATGCTACGTGAACTGGAGGTTCAACCTAGTATGTATGTGTGGATATATAACTTTCTACACAGACGAATTTTAATGTTAGGAGACAGCAGAGTGCTGATAGAAAATGGCTTACCACAGGGAAGTGTATTATCACCAGTTCTATTCAATTTATATACAGCCAGGCACGTTTTAGAAGACAGTAAAACTAACATTTTCCAATTTGCGGATGATTTTTTAATTGTTTCAAGAGACAAATCTGCTGCAGGTGCATTAAATATCCTTAGGAATAAAGTAACACATTTTAGATCAAAATGCACACAATTGTATCTTGACGTAAATATTGAAAAAACCAGGTTTATGTATATGGCTAGGGGTAGCAAAAATTCGTTTAATATTAATATAGGCGTTGACAGGATTAGACAAGTTGGTCAATTACAGTTTCTTGGAAGAATCATAACTGCAGGTGGTATTTTAAAAAATCAAGTTCTGAAAATTAAAAAAGAAATTTTACCAGCTTCAAACCTAATCAAAAGACTCACCACTGTAAAAAGAGGTATTACACCAAAAATAGCTTTAAAGCTTTAAAGTATTTAAATACATATAAATCGTTTGTAAGATCCAAGGCTGAGTATGGTTGCACAACATGGTCAAATGCAAAAGCAATGGTTCATTAACAGGCCGTTAAAGTCAAGGATTCAGTATGGACCAAAGATAAACACAAGTTACAATGTAACTTACAACAAACACAAAACAATTTTTGATCAAATAAACATGAAGGTAAAGTTTTGTAAACATCCAAATTTGACAATTGAGAAATCAAAGCTTACCAGATCGAAGCAAAATTACACAAATATTCAATTAATAGCCACTTACAGTGCCATAAAAGATACATTGACAAATGAAGATTTTTTCCTATTAGCAACTGATGCCTCTTGTAGTAATAATAGTGTAGGCTGTGCAGTTTATGATATACAAAAAAATGTTTCCCTTTTATTCAAAATACAAGAAAAGTTTACGTCAATTACAGGGGAGCTGATGGCGATACAAAAAGCAGTTAAATATGCAATAAAATGCAAAAAGAGGAAAATTGCCATCTTTTCTGACAGTTTATCAGCACTTAATGTACTTGAAAAAGAAGCAACAAATAATTACATTGTTGCCAACATACCTAACACTTTACATAGAGAGAAGGGCTTTATCGAGAGAGTACGGATAATATGGGTTCCAAGTCACATTGGAATATCTTTCAACGAAAAAGCAGATTTGGCGGCTCGCACTGCTGGGACGATAGGTCAAAATATTTCTATGGAGCTAACGCCGTTTGAGGCGCAAATTAGAATTCAAAACTCGATATGGGAAAAGTGGGCAATGGAATTTAAAGAAATAAGTCAAACAAAGGGTAAACACTTGTCAGAAGTTAGGCATACATTAGAAAAGGTTCCATGGTTTAAAAACAAAAAATGCAGATTTGACTGTAAGGAGATTAAAATAATTAATCGATTACTGTTAGATCATACGTACTGTAAAAACTATCTAAGTAAGTTTAACAGAGGTATGTCAGGTGTTTGTTCGGTTTGTGATGCCACTGACACCGCTGAACATGCTATATTCCACTGCCAAAGGTTTAGCCAAGAGAGGGTCAACTACAATATCTTTAGCAAATACGTATGTTTAAAAGACATGTTAAAGTCAAAATGTTGGACGGAATACGAGGAACTTATCAATTTTTTAGATAAGACGCTCCTCATCGAAAACCTCTGATGTTGTAGTTTAAATAATTGAGAAAAATAAAAATAAATAAATAAATAAAAAATCAAATATATACATGGATGTAAGTACATAATATGTAGACAAAATAGTATGTAGGTAAAGGCAAAAATATCCAGTTTCAAAATTTAATTTTAATATTAAACCTATTTTTTGAGGTATTTTATACATAAATTGATGTACTGAATTCTCTACGTTGTTTTTTTTTTTTTATTAAAATGTCAAAACACAAAACATGACATAATCTGGCAACACACATTAAAACTGCAAGAGAACCTAGCTGTTTAAGAAGGCTTAAACGATTGGCCATTTCACTCCGAATAAGGAGTATCACAAACAAAAAAAAAAAAAAAAAAAAGCCATAACCAGTTAAAACAGCTGATCGAACCAACCTTATGGAAATCGATGTAATCGATTAATGGTGCCATAACATATCTCTAACTCGCAGCAGGTTATGGCTTTATGGTTATAAGTCACCATAATTCGCCTTTAAAGCGGAGTCATTGGTGCCGTTTGTCGTATCGCTGTAGACGTATCCCTAACGTAATCAGCTGTTTATCGTTACGGCGGAAAACCAAAAACCGATTTGTTGGCTACGATACGGTTACGACCTTAGCGTTACGATGTGGCACCAATAATCGATTACATTGATTCACATAAGGTTGGTTGTTGTTGTTGCTATAGCAGTGCTTCACCCCATCCAATAGGTGCGGCCGATCACAAATTGTCATCAATATCCTCTAACGGGAGTCCAAGGAAACTTTGCTGTTTCAACAGGGGTGGACCATAATGAGAGGGGTTTTAGAGGCGTTGGTTCCACATTACAATTAAAGAGATGGTTGGTGTTATGTGGGGAAACATTGCAAGCGGGGCATATATTTTGTATGTCGGGGTTGATTCTGGATAGGTAAGAGTTTAACCTGTTACAGTATCCAGATCGAAGTTGAGCTAGAGTGACTCGTGTTTCCCTGGGTAGTGTGCGTTCCTCCTCCGCAAGTTTTGGGTACTGTTCTTTGAGTACTGGGTTCACCGGGCAATTCCCGGCATAAAGGTTCGACGCCTGTTTGTGGATTTCACTGAGGACCTGCTTGTGTTTTTTGGCTTCATACGGCTGAGTTCTCAGGTGCCGTATTTCCTCATAATGCTTGCGGAGACGACTCCTTAAGCCCCTAGGCGGTGTTGGCGCATCAATCAGATGTCTGTTGGGATGCTCAGGGTTCAGGGTATTCAACAGGAACTGTTTGGTTAGCATCTCATTTCTCTCCCTGATGGGGAGTATTCGCGCCTCATTATGTAGATGGTGCTCTGGGGACATAAGAAGACATCCCGTTGCGATTCTGAGAGCAGTATTTTGGCAGGCCTGTAGCTTCTTCCAGTGAGTAGTTTTAAGGCTTGGCGACCATATAGGGGACGCGTAGCATGCAATCGGCTGGCCAATTGCTTTGTAAGTAGTAATGAGCGTTTCTTTATCTTTTCCCCAAGTACTGCCAGCAAAAGATTTGAGGATTTTATTACGGCTCTGGATTTTCGGTACAATTGCGCCTGCATGCTCACCAAAATGTAGATCCTGATCAAACGTCACACCCAAGATTTTGGGGTGTAGGACAGTCGGTAGCGTAGTGCCATCGACGTGGATGTTCAAAATGGTCGACATTTGGGACGTCCAAGTTGTAAACAAGGTCGCGGATGATTTAGTCGGTGATAATGCCAGGTTTCGCGAGGCGAAAAAACTGGAGATATCAGGGAGGTAGCCGTTTATTCTGTTGCAAAGCTCATCGATCTGTGGGCCCGGGCTTGTGGCCATTATTGTGCAGTCATCAGCGTAAGAAACGATAGTAACTCCTTCCGGTGGCGAAGGTAGTTTTGATATGTAGAAATTAAAAAAATTGGGGACAGCACACCACCCTGTGGCACCCCTTGTTTAATTTTTGTTGGCTTTGATGTTTCGTTTCTGAATTGCACCGATGCCTGCCGACCACCCAGATAATTTCCGGTCCACCTTTTAAGACATGGGGAACGGGTAGACCCTTCCAAATCTTGCCGTAACGTGCCATGGTTGACCGTATCAAAAGCTTTTGATAGGTCTAGCGCAACGAGTTCTGTTCTATGGTGGGGCTTCTGATTTAAACCACAATTTATCTAGGTGCTAATGGCATTTAGCGCGGTGGTGGTGCTATGGAGTTTTCTAAAGCCATGCTGATGACAGGCTAGTTGCAAATTTACTTTGAAGTAGGGAGCAAAATGGCTTCAAGCATCTTGGCTACTGGCGATACGAGAGATATCGGGCGATATGACTCTCCTATGTTAGCTGGTTTCCCAGGCTTTATTAGCGGGACCATCTTGGCCATTTTCCATTTTTCGGGAATGACAAAGGTGGAAAGAGACAGGTTGAAGACATGCGCTAAATATTTGAAACCCTCTTCCTCTAGGCTTTAAAGCATCGGCATGGCTATGCCGTCTGGGCCCACTGCTTATATGGTTTAGCATGACCGATGGCATCCTCAACCTCTTTGGCGGTGATGGTAATCGGAGACGTGCTGAATTCATGCTTATGTGCGTATCTTTTGGCCATCCGTCTATCTTTGTCGACCTTAGAATGCATTATATATTGGCAGCAGAAAGCGCTCGCGCATTTTTTCGCATCCGACAGCACTTCATCGCCAAAGGCGATGGAAATTTTGTCATTGTGCTTAGACGGATTCGATAGGGACCAAAGTCAACCTACACCGGCAGAGAGGTTACAACCACTTAGGTGCTCCTTCCATTTCGCCCGCTTGTGTTCATCCACAAGCCTTCTGATGCGTTGGTTTTTACCCCTTATTTGGGGGTCGCCGGGATCCAGCTGTCTTATAAGGTCACGTTCTCTCGCTAAATTTGCGGCCTCCGCCAGAAAGTGAGGCCGAATTTGGGGAATTCTACCGGCGAGAATGAAGCGAGCCGAAGTGAATACAATGACCTTGCGGAAAGCACGCTCCCCTTGGCGAGCATCAGTTGGGATTGGGCGGTCAGCAAAGCGGTTGTCTGTAAAGGATTTGTATTCGTCCCATTTTCCTTTTTTAAAGTTTATGAAAGTGCGTATTTCTGTGACAATGAAGTCGGCGGTACGCTCGAGCGAAAAAAGTATAGGCAGGTGGTCAGATGCCAATGTTTCCATCGGCTGCCAGTTGACGCAGTTTACGAGTTCTGCGCTCACGATAGATATATCCGGCGAACTGTGGCAGCTTCCTATCATACGTGTGGGGGCATCTCCGTTTATTGTGCAGAACGTCGTTTCTTCTATTTGATCCGCCAACATCTCACCTCTACTGTCTGACTGCAAGTTTGAATGCTATAGATCGTGATGGGCATTGAAGTCGCCTAAAATAATGCGATTATTGCCAGTGAGTAATGTAGATTTTGATGATTTCTAGGTTTGCATCGCCTGGCCGGACAGATAAGCCTTGACGTTCTAAGACACTGTCCCTGCGGCCGATGTCGGGATCAAATAAATGATATTGCACTGAGTGGTGTAAGATAAACGCGAGGCCGCCTCCATTTCCGCTCTCACGATCTTTTCTGTGGACATTATACACAGAACAGGTCTGCAGAGCAGATCTTGCTGTGAGTTTAGTCTCTTGAATCGCGGCGATGCGGATGTTGTGCCGCTTCATGAAATCGACTATCACCGTGATCTTCCCAGTTAATCCATTATAGTTTAACTGCAGAACTCTGAAGTGCAGCGGGGGAGACGTCGTCACTCTAGGAGTAAGAGATGGGTGACTACGCCTGGGTTGTGAAAGGCTAGGACGCAACTGCTCTTGTGGCCCTGGGACTGGACGTCCTTGGGTAAGCATTGGGGTACCCGGTGTAATTGGGTTAGCGACCTGGCAACATGGCGCAATGAAACCCGTCGGCGGGTTGCCGTCGCGGAGACCAGAACATCTAGGAAAGTGGCACCGCCCAAGGCAAAAGATGCAAACGGGGGTAGGGACTAAGAGTCTGTTTCACTGACCTACACGATTGCTGCCGGAAAAGAGGTGGGAAGAAGACGGGGCAGGGGCTGATGCTCGGCACTGCT
The DNA here is from genome assembly GCF_040869045.1 of Eurosta solidaginis. NCBI lineage: Eukaryota > Metazoa > Arthropoda > Insecta > Diptera > Tephritidae > Eurosta > Eurosta solidaginis. The sequence goes on along the minus strand of NC_090321.1, from coordinate 284,241,764 downwards.
ACCGACTCTACTACGGAGATAGTAGTTATGAGTGGTAGCAGCTGTTTGAGTTGTTGGCGCCGTGGGGCGCGAGCAGCAGCGGGTACTTGTTGCTGAGCAGCGGAGCTGCTGGAAGGTAGTGGGGGCGCTAAGGCGTTGACTACGGGACGCCCTTGGGCGTGAACAGCAAGGAGCCACAAAAGATTTATAAAAGTTACGTGGACGTCGGGTTTTGGGATCAAGCTCAGAACAACCTGTCCGATGCAACCATCCCTTACACGAGACACACTGAACAGAGTATGACCGTCCTAAAAATATTCTTTTCCGGCAGTTGCAGCAAAACCATTTCTCAGGACCGGGGTCAGGAGACGGACCCGGATTGGGTTCGATACCTTCCCGGAGCAAGAGAATATGGAGCAATCCCGCTGCAAGGAGCTGCTGGGAGGATGACAATTTATGGGAGGGACGCAACTAATTAAATGGGGGTACACTGAAATGACAGTCCTTGGTCGGGAAAAATCCCGAGTCGCTCCGGTACATAGAACCGACTGCCTTGGGAAGCGCCATAAGGTGTGTCGAATCAGCTGTTATAAGGTCACCGATACGGTTGCAAATAACGCACCAATGTCTGCAGCTTTAACATGCAAATGCAAAAATGTGAACCATATGGTCACAATGTTTTTGGATTTGCATATTAAATCTCTAACCGTATCTGGTTCGTGTACCTTTGGAACACGAGGAAATTCTTCTTATGATTTGCTTGCAACACAATTTTGGAGTTGGCTACTTTTCAACATCAGATGGCGCCAGTGTCGCTCGATCTGTCGTTCTCCATAAAGATACGCGCATATTACGCTGCGCGACACGTAGCGGCAGCAGCGCCTCACAGAGCGACATATTTTGGCAATTCACATTAAGCGGCAATCGAGCGACACATTGCGGCAAAAGTTTGTGTTTATTTTTGTTTGCAAAATGGACGACACAGTTTCTGAAGCTGTAATTATTTCATTTTTGTGCGAAGAAGAGGAAAGGAAAAGAAAAAAGATGTGGCTATGGGTCCAAGACATCTCATCTTCAAGATATGAGGAAGGAGAGTTCCACACTCTTTTGCCCAGATTGAAAAAAGATGGTGCAACATTCTTTGCATGTATTCCTATGAGGCAATTCACACCTAGCGGCAACAGCGGCTTTTTTGCCTAGTTGATCAAATTTGCCGCGCTGTGCCGGGTCGCGCAGTGCTTCTGACGCTAGGGTGCCTCATAAGAATACATGCAAAGAATATTTTGTAGTGTATTGCAGTGCTGCGTAGTGCAGCCTAATGTGGCCTTACAAAAAACAACTGGTCGAAACTAACCTTATGGAAATCAATGTAATCGATTAATAGTGCCATAACCATACCATAGTCAACCAATTGTTTTTTGGTTTTTCGCCATATCCATAACCTAAAAATATATGTTTGTAATTTTTTGCGTTTTCTTCATTTTTATGAAATTTTCACGATATTTGGGTTAAGGCACCATTAATCGATCTCATTGGAGATGGTTATGACGTATGGTTATGGCGTTAGGGTTAGGGAATTTTAATTAGGCCTTAATGGTGCCATACCATAACGCTAACGCCATAACTATGCCAAATCCAACCAATTGGTGTTTGGTTTCTCGCCATAACCATAACATAAAAATATTTCAGTTGATGAATTAAATAAGTTTTTGTAGATTTTATTCATTGTTTTGGATAAGTTATGACTAAGAGACTTCTTTTTTGTGGAATATGATTGTAACTTTTAGCGTTTTCTTCATTTTTATGAAATTTTCACGATTTTTAGATTAAGGCACCATTAATCGATCACATTGGAGATGGTTATGGATATGGATATGGTTACGACTATGGTGTTAGGTTTAAGGAAGTTTAACTGGCCCTTAGCTTGTGTTAAAAGGCCGAATTAATGGTGACTTATAACCATAAAGCCATAACAAGATAAAGCAGCTGATCGAACATACCTTATGGAAATTAATGTAATCGATTAATGGTGCCATACCGTAACGCTAACGCCATATCCAATCAATTGGTTTTTGGTTTCTCGCCATATCCATAACCTAAAAATATTTGAGTTGGTGAATTTAATAAGTTGTTTTAGATTTTCTTCGTTGTTTTGGATACGTTATGTCTAAGATACTTATTTTTTGTGGAATATCTTTGAAATTTTTGGCGTTTTCATCATTTTTATGAAATTTTCACGATTTTTAGGTTAAGGCATCATTAATCGATCACATTGAGATGGTTATGGATATGGGTATGGTTACGACTATGGCGTTAGGGTTAAGGAAGTTTAACTGGCCCTTAAGCTTGTGTTAAACTCATGTATATGAAAAACTGCTTCTGGGTCGGGGCTTTAACACATTTACACCTTGTCGAGGTATATTATTCTTACCGTGACCGCTATAGATCAGCTGATTGGTACTTTTTTTAATATGATATGACGCTTGTACGATTTTGACATTAGTCTATCGATTTACAAAATCAAACCAAATCAAACTACATAAATTTTTACTACGCAGGAATATTTTTATTGTTATTTTTGCGGCAATTGCTGTTGTATATATTTAAAATTTGTTCTTTGAAAAGTGGGGCTTCAGTTTTTGATTAGAGATAAACAAAAGCTGCATGGAACTAATGAATGAAGTAAACAAATGAAAATACGTGTGCGTGAGTTAACTCCCTAAACAAAGAACTTTTCAGATGTTCAGGGTTCCTTTATTGAGAAAAAATCATAAAAGGCGACGGTTAGACGAAAGAGCTTAAACTCAGCAATACAATACTTATTCAAATCAACAGAAGAGATTAAGGAAGTCACTAAAATAAATATGTCTAACGATAATGTATTACAATATTCGCCCCTACAATCTTTTGTCAATCCAACATTTTGGCATAAATTATCTGATATCAAATTGAATCATGATCGACTATCCGATGCACCGAAACCCATACATGGCTACTATACTAATTACAATGCGAAGGGATGCTTGCTCGAAACAGATTACTCTTCATTCAATGGGTAAGCATAGAGGAACATCTACGAAGCCGCGGAATCATATTTATTAAAAAAATGTCAGCTTTAGGCCAATTGTCTAATAAACAATTTTAATATTTTCAGCGATTTTGTTGCGCCACGACATTTTCAACCTGCCGCTGGCACACTTTACAACAAAAATACTATTGAGGAGTTCAAAGCGATTGACAAAAATAAATTGCTGCGTTCAGAGGGTTGTAAATTAATTGAAGACTTTCGTAATGATCGAATACTCGATGATCCAAAACTACTGGCACGGTTCTTTGTACTTTCCTTTTCGGTAATTTCCCACTAACTTTCTTACGTCACCTTTATATATTCATATACATATGTATTATATGAATTCTTATCTTGATATTTGCACGTGCGATTTAGATAAAACATGTATATATAGATTATGCTAATAGGAAAGTCGTAACTTAAAAGTTTTGCTAACAAGGGCATAGCTCACACATTCTGTTAAAACGGTTGTATCTCAGGGAATCATTAAAAACATGAAACAAAAAGTAAAAATCTGTATCCCAGGAAGCCGGCTAAAAAGGTTGTTACTGAAAAAGTAAATTTTTTAGCTGAAAAGATATGAATTTACCTGCAATTAATTTTTTCACAATTCACAAACCACTTAATTTTGTAAACTGCAGTATAGTATATGTTATACATATTTTCTATTGCATAGTTTATGCTGTTAATTCGTTTACGAATCTATTCTGTAAAAATTTTTTTCATAATAATTTATTAAAGACTTGCTTTTACCCGCTTCTTACTATGCGTAGATTTTGAAAAAAAGTAACCTAACTTTTATTTATGCGTAGAATTTGAGATTACGTTTAATAGGATAATAATATGGTAGTATGATTATGACTCATATAAAAATATATATTAATTTAAGATGTGTTCCATCACGAAACCTACCTTCTTTTTCAAAATAGTCTCATTTATGTTGTTGTTGTTGTAGCGATAAGGACACTCCCCGAAGGTTTTGGTATGAAATATAACGCGAAATGATCTAGCAAAAACAACCCTACGAAGAAGGCATTGTTACGACCTTTCATTTGATTCGTGAAACACAATCTGGTCCACATTTAGCGCAATATCTCCAAAAGATCAATCTTTGTTTATACATATGTAAATACCATTCTATTCTGAGTCGTAAAAAGACGTTCAAAGGTATCCCCACATAGTTTACTTTATTGATAAATCCCTCATCATCTAATATAGTGGGTCTCAAGACCCCAACGTAATAGGTATTTAAAAGGGTCCATAATTTGTAAAATAGATCTAGTGCAGTGAAAGTTGCACTAAATTCTATGCATTGGTTTCTGAGTGATGCGAGTACAAACATATAGACAGACTGTTGATTTGAGCTCAAAATGTATAACAATTGCCCCTCCCATAAAATTGCCTTTAAAATGTTCAATGCACAGACATCGTCTTGTTACAATTTGTTATACATACATACATATGTAGATATTGCACTGAGATATATCTTAACGTCCAGGTCAACATGCCTATAGAACAGGCAGGACGGCAGCTGACCACAAAATTTCAAAATGCAGAGGATTAGTGCTATGCGCCTTTTAAAAAGTTCAGTGACAGCAGAATTTGAATTGAAGCTGTACTTATCGCAAGACTGCCTCAAAAATTCAGAGCTCCCATCGAGACTTATCCAGAATAACCCCTGGCATATTTGATGCAATTGGAGAAAGCCAACTTTTTATCTGTAATGTGGAATGACAATATTATTTATTCAACACTTTTGAAACTGTTAGTTCCCTGGACTTTAGAGATTTATGGTGATAATTTTTTATACAACAACAGACTTAAATCTTACTTATCCACACTACTAAAATGTCCTACATGTGAAAGCCGTAAAGGTGGATTTACGTAAACGCTTCAGTTCCGTTGCTTCGAAATGAGCAAAGTGTTAATGAATCCGCCTTAACATCTAAACTAATCAGTCTTTCTTAAAAAAAACGATCAATAATTTCTCAATTAATTATAAATTGTTTATTTCTTTTACCAATTTTTTGCAGGATCTTTCCACTTACAATTACTATTATTGGTTTGCTTTTCCTTGTCCGCTTACCCCAACACTGACCATTCACACAGCTGCTCAACAATTATCAAACATTCCAGAATTGGAGCATTTTAATAATCTACTTAAAAACTGTGAAAAACGACTAAACTTTTTTGTTATCAAACAAGGCAAACTTTATGAGTTGAAAGATATTTTAAAAGATAGCACAATAATAGCAGAGCAACTTGATGATATTTACTTCGCTTTTGCCGATCCTAGTGAATATGAACATCCTTCATGGTTGATGCGTACATATGCAGCATATATATTTTACAAAATGTTAGTTTATCAATCATTTAGAAAAGATGAATAATTACAAATTGTATTGTATTTAGTCCTTTATTGATAGGTAAACCAGTAAAATTTTTATGTATACGTTTCAATAACAAAAATGAATATGGCAACAGTCTCGTTTATACTGTACAACAAACGGATAAAGTCAATTACGATGACCAAACACAATTCGTTGGCTGGGAACCGAATAGAAATCATAAAATGGGCCCACGAATGGTTTCGATGCGTGATAGCATGGACCCTACTATGTAAGCATACAAAAAGAAAAAGGTTTCGAAAGCTGACTGAGTGGAATATCACCCTATCTACAAAACTTTTCAAAAATTCTCCGGATCAGGTTTTGTTTGAAGAATGCTAGCTTAGAATTCTTTCATAAACACCTCTTTTCAGTTCAACGCGTATTTTTTTTTGTTTATTTTTTTTTTTTTGCTATTGGCAAATCTGAGAAAGGGCTTACTTCAAACAAATTCTAGAATAGGCTTATATATCACTCAGTCGTCGGTTCTTCGCTATGTTTTGTAATCAGTAATCGTTTTTATATTTTAGTTTAGTTGAAAGTGCCATAAACTTGAATTTGAAACTGATGAAGTGGCGTCTGGTCCCTGAATTAGATTTGGATGTTATATCAAAAACAAAATGCTTACTCTTTGGTGCCGGCACACTTGGATGCAATGTCGCCCGAAATTTACTTGCATGGGGTTTTAAACATATAACATTTTTAGATAGTGGTCGTGTTAGCTATTCCAATCCATTACGACAAACACTCTATACTCATGCTGATGCAATTGCGGGGAATGCAATGAAAGCAGAAATTGCTGCAAAGCGTGTCAAGGAAATTAATCCAACTGCGGTAAGTATGAGCTTTCATAAATATACAATATATTTCATAATATACTCAAACCATATTACTTAAATTACATAGATTTCTAATGGTTACGTTATGCAAATACCCATGCCTGGACATACCATCGGCACATCGTTGGAGCAACAAACGGATGCAGACTTAAATACAATTAAAAGTTTAGTAGAGGAGCATGACGTAATTTTTTTACTAACCGATTCACGTGAAAGTCGATGGTTACCGACAATATTGGGTGCTGCCTTTCAAAAGGTGCATAATTAGCGAAACAATGTGTTTGTTTATAATCTAATACATTCCTTTTTTTTACATACAGATAATGATTAATGCCGCTTTAGGATTTGATAGCTACTTAGTTATGCGTCATGGCGCTGCTTCAGAATGCGATGACATGGCAGGAGGCGATGCTAAGCAACCCATAGATATTGGTGATCTTAAATGTATAAATGGAAGCAATTTGGGCTGCTATTTTTGTAACGATGTTACTGCTCCTGGAAATGTGAGTGTACAAGTAATTATTATTTCTTATAAAGTTCGTATTATCATATTTTAAGGAAAAGATTGAATAACAGAGAGTATTTGTTGAGAAAAATGTAAAAATATAATAACGAAGTAGTCCAGATATATCCCTTAAAACGGCAGCCACCTTAGTGTGGTGGTAGCGCGCTTGCCTACCACACCGAATAATGTCGACATTATCCTTGAAGTGGTCCCGAAGGCATCTAAAGCACCAAAGAATACCCTGAAATTATCCGGAAATAATTCCAAAATTATATCGAAATATTCTAAATATAATCCCTCGAAATAAGCCTGAAAACAGTATCGAAATAATGCATTGCTACAACAACAACAACAACGAAATAACGCGGAGATATTCGCGAAACGGTCACGAAAAGAATCCGCGAAAACAAATCCCACAACGCTGATTAAATATAGTTGGTAAGAAGGAATAGAAGTAGCAATTTATCAGTCAAACAAACCACCACTGTATAGCTAAATGGCTTAGCCCAGCGGGTTAGGGGGTCAGAATATACCCGCGGTAGGTATGCCTGTCGTAAGAGGCGACTAAAATACCAGATTCAAGGGGCTGTGTAGCGCAACCCTTCAGGTTGCCAGCGCAATATATAGCTTCTCCAAACCCAATTGTCAACCTCACCTATCCGCGGCGAATCCTGTTTCACTAACAGACGAGGCTCTGGCGACCCCAGGCTCCTCAGGGAACTTTGGGTGGGGAGGGAGGGATGGCCTGAAGGTTTAACGTGGCCACATAAATCGTTCCCAAGATGGTCGGGCTAGCACTTTAATGATGCTGTGTTACCGGAGCGTACCGGATCTGTATCCGGTAAAGGACCATCACATCGATGGCACTCCCCAAAGCCTTCGGGGAGCAACCTTATCGCTACAACAACAACAGCTAAATGGTTAGCGCAGCGTGCCTAAAGCGTACTGATGATGAAGGCTTAGCACCCTTCGAAATGGAACTATCTGCGCAGCTATGGCAGGTTGTCTGAAAAAATTTCTAAATACAATTTTTCAATTATAGAAAAATTAAAAAATAACAATAATTATCATTAGAAAAAAATTGTTGCTCTATCCTTTTGAGCTCGAATCGAACCTTGAATCAGTTATCAAGAGGCCGATAAAAACAAAAACAATTGCAAATCAAAAATATCAAATATCGTGCTGAACACACAGCAAAACAAACATCTAGCAATTTATTAAAATTTGACATTACATTTATTTAATTACACTTGTTTAATTACAAAACCAATTGTAAAACGGGAAAGGGAGAATCGGCTATTGCTCACCACATTTTGAGCATAATATATCAAACAACTTTTCTGTTGTTTTTGTTGTAGCGATAAAGACACGTGTAGATACCTTTGTGGTTCCACTCATTTTCATGTAAGAATAAGCACAAAGTTTTTATATTTGAGGATGGCCTTGGTTTTGTTCGCGCTCACATTTTGTATAAAGGGGTATGCGCACAACACTATAGTATTTATCTCTTCGTGCAACATTTAAGAGAAATATATATGCGCGAAAAAACACGGGAAATAAGTACTAAGCCTAATTCATTTGAACTCACAGTTGAATTTAACCAAGGCGAGTTCGACCATACATACATATGCGACACACTACGGCGGCCGGTGCAGTACTGAATTTGCTTTCGATCTTAGCAATGCTGAGCGCAGGGTAAAAAATTTAAAAACTTAATTCTTTAATACTACAGAAAGTTGTGAATATCCCAACCTAAAATTTATTACATTAATATTACGACTTTTACGGCTCTCACCCTCATCCTGTCGTAATTTCACTTCGTAAACATCCTATCTCAAAACATTTTTCAAAATCACCCTATTTAAGGGTTTGTTTCGGAATTCGGTCGAAGAACGCCCTATCTCAGAGTTTTTTCATAAACGCCCTATATAACGGCAAAATGTATTCAATTTATGCTCGGAAAAGGAGATTTTGAAACCAATTCTGAGACAGGGTGTTTTTGAAATTAATTTTGAGTTGGGAGTTTTTCAAAAGTTTGCTGAAATAGGCCGTTTTTGAGGCGACATCTGACATAGGGTATTTTCCACTGAACAGCCGATTTTGTTTGTATCGAATATCCCCCATACTCTCTTGTCTTCAAAAGTTTTAAAAGTTCTTACATCTACACAAATACAGTTCATTTTATTGTAACATGTTTCCCTAAAACTAATGGCTAAGAATAGAATAAAAAAGTTAATGGAATGTTCGTGCTAGGCGCATTCGTAGTCGTGCTTGGAATATTTTTCAAAACCAGTACACGACGGGTCACCCATTTGCAAATGATCTACACCAGTCACATGCATATTTAAACCATTTATGCAAGTTATTTTGAAACCAACTAGATTTTCGAAAACATTCGTTGTACGGTAGGCGTAACTACAAAAATTGTAACCATCAACAGCAGTGAGAAATTCACGTTCTGTAAAAGCGATAGCCAGCTTAAATTGCTGATTAAAAACGAATGGAAAACCGCCATGACGCTCCTCTTGCCCAAATCTGAAAAAGCAAAATCGTTTTTTAATAAAATTTGTTACAGTAAGAAAAAATAAATAAAAATATTTATATTTCCAGTTCCACTTACTCGAAAGTTTTATTCATCGAATTGCGCACAACAACTTTCTGATCGAAACGAATGCTGAAATGCAGCTCCTCCTTTTTTGTATCACTCTCCAAAAACTTAATTATGAATTGTCCTTTTTTATTGTCAAAGCAACGTGCTGTTATCACTATTAAATGTCCTGGACTAAACATTATTGGTGAATCATTGCTAAATGCTTTACCAAAATCTGATGCTTGTATGGCGGGCCAAGGATATGGAAAAATGGTACGATGATCAACTTGCTTGATTACTTGTATTTGTTCACATATTTCTATCGAGCGTAAGGTTGTGAGTGGCAATCGATATTTGAATGTACAAAAGGGACGATTATTGATCGCTATGTGAAATTTGTCTTCACATGCGAGTATATAAATTACAAAAAATTCCCCCGACTCAATTGGATTTTGCAGTGAATGACCTTCAATGTCATGTATCTCTTCCTCGCCCCATACGCCATTGATACGAGCATTACGCACAATGATGTCCTTGCGAAAGAAACAGGCAAAACGAAGGCCGATGTCAGCATTTGGGTCTATTACCGATTTTGAGGTGGATAGACTGATGTGGAAACTAAAAAAAATGAAAGATTAGAACTATTATATCATACTTTTTTATTTTATGAATATTAGTTATATAAGATGAGTTTAAAATGTTTATTTATTTTCGTTGAGTCTAATTTGAACAAAGTATAGGAATGAATGGGACTTAATGGGGTTTAAAAATACTCTAACATATAGCACATACCAATAAACCAGTGACCGTAATGGTTATAACTTTCAGCAGAAATTTCAGCAATGAATTGAAGTGACTACAAAGCCTATTATCCATAAAAACCATATCGTTCTGTTTCTGCGTTAACCCCGTACTTAGTTTGCAATGCGCAAGTTGTTCAGTAATAAAATGATTGCATAGCTGCACCAGCAGCTGAAAAAGATCTTCAAACTCTAAGCGAGATACTACATCACATATTAAAGCTCGTTATATACTGGTCTCGTGAAAGTGGTCTCAAAGTCAATTATGCGAACACTTAAAGGGCTCAATTCACCAGACGCTTAAAGATACCACCTTTCAGGCCGCCGCTCTTGAATGGAGTGAGGCTTAAGCATTCGCCTGAGGTAATATACATTGGCGTTGTCTTAGACAGCAAACTTGAACTGGAACTGCGACCGGAACATACATATCGAGGACAGAACCAGGAAGGCTTTAACCGCCCTCTGCGCTTCTAAAGCAGCCGTGTGTGATATGTGGGGTCTGGGGTCTACACAATGAGGCGATACTACTCCCAAACAGGGAGAGAAATGAGATGCTAACCAAACAGTTCCTGTTGAATAGTCAGCAACCTGGGCATCCCAACAGACATCTGATTGATGAGCCAACACCCCCCAGGGGCTTAAGGAGTCATCTCCGTAAGCATTATGAGGAAATACGTCAACTGAGAACTCAGTCGTATGAAGCCAAAAAGCACAGGCAAACAGGCGTCGGTCCTTTATGCCGGGAATTGCCCGGTGAATCCAGTACGCAAAGAACAGTACCAAAAACTTGCGGAAGAGGAACGCTTACTCCCCAGGGAAGCGCGAGTCACTCTAGCTCAACTTCAATCTGGATACTGTAACAGATTAAACTCTTACCTATCCAGAATCAACCCCGACATACAAAATGTATGCCCCGTTTGCAATGTGTCCCCACATCTCATTAATTGTAATGTGGATCCCTCGCCTCTAACACCCCTCTCATTATGGGCCACCCCTGTTGGAACAGCAAGTTTCTTTGGACTCCCGTTAGAGGATATTGATGACAACTTGTGCTCGGCCGCACCTATTGGATGGGGGAAGCACTGCTACAACAACAACAACAACATATGTGGGATCTAAAGTCAAATTTCCCACATTTTCAAAAGAGGTATACCTCTAGCTGATCCAGTGGTAGCACATACCTGTCTATTATATATATATGTATATCCGAAAGTAGTAATAATGCTTTAAGAATGGGACTGCTTAAAAACTTTTATATTTTATTTATTAAGCTTCCTTTAGATCTTTGTATGCACTAGGGGTGCTCCTAGACAAAATCTTTGAATAAATTATACAAAAGACCACAAGAAATAAAAGCGGAGCTATCGCGCCTTTACTTCTGGGTCCGAATCTATTAACCCGAATTGGAATTTTTTCAACCCTAGAGGCCCTTTTCATATTCGCCAGCCATTAAGCTGGAGGAAAATCGTATTCAAAGTCCAAGAAGCAATCCAATAGTACAAAAGCGGTTAGAACCGTTGAACCAGACCAAATTTTTTTTACATATCTGTACTCGTTGTAGATAAGTGTGATATCTGAATCATACCCCAGCGGGTAAGGGGGTCAGAATATACCCGCGGTAGGTATGCCTGTCGTAAGAGGCGACTAAAATACCAGATTCAAGGGGTGTGTAGCGCAACCCTTCAGGTTGCCAGCGCAATATATAGTTTCTCCAAACCCAATTGTCAACCTCACCTATCCGCGGCGAATCCTGTTTCACTAACAGACGAGGCTCTGGCGACCCCAAGCTCCTCATGGAACTTGGGGGTGGGCAGGGAGGGGATGGCCTGAAGGTTTAATGTGGCCCCATAAATCGTTCCCGAGATGGTCGGGCTAGCACCTTAATGGTGCTGTGGTATCGGAGCGTACCGGATCTGTATCCGGCAAAGGACCATCACATCGATAACACTCCCCAAAGCCTTCGGGGAGCAACCTTATCGCTACAACAACAACAACAACATATCTGAACCATAGACGTCACATCCTGTGTCTCTTTCCTTCACCCGCTGAAGATAGGCGGCCTCCAAAGGTTTGTGAACTGTTGATTGGTACTGAGCTTTTCGCACATAGCCGAGTACACTAAACATTGCGTATGGTTTGCGTACAAGTACGCAACCGTAATGAGCTACCACCAACGTAATTTGTATTTCACGTGTTTGTGTTTGAAGCAATAATAAAATATAAGAAAATGTTATTGAAAATAGCCGGTTTATGGAAATAAATAAATTTGTTCCCAAATCAAAAAAAAAAAAGAATAACTTAGTAATATAAACATTGCTTACGTACTATTTATTGTATACGTGTTGATACTTACTATTTTTATACGTCATCAATCTCAAATAGACACAATGACTGGTTAAAATGTGGCAAATATATTCTAAAGCATTACTTACCGAGCAGCGCTATCAATGGTTTTCGCCACGATTTCCAAAGCTTGTCCAAATTCCAAATGGTGTGCCAAATTGCCAGCATATTCTGTTAGCATAGTTTTACACAAATTAAAAATTTTATGCTAATTATGCAATTTGGAAAAACAAAAAAGAGGCCTATTAAAATAATTTCGATTTAAATCAAAACTAAGACCGCTTAAAGCAAATGACAAAAGAATACTGCGACTTGTTATCTGTGTATACTTTTTCTATTATAGTAGAAAATCTTGAAATGTTCATCCATTTAAGTAAGTTAACAATTTCGTTACAGTTTCATTATTGATATCACATTGAATGAGTAGTGAAGACATTGAGAACGGTACTATTACTCAAACTTTGGTATTACTGTTGTTGCAAATATGCTTTATCTAATCGTTAATCGTTCTACGTACTTTTTACATATTTATTCAATTTAGTTGTTGTTTTATGTACTTTTCACTCTCTTTCTCTCGCGCAGTTAACTTTTTTTAGTGATATTGGTTGCTAAAGATCTTTTAACCAATTTTCTTTTATATACCCATCTGCACTAATACACATGTTTTCATTAAATTGTTAACGGAACACGCAGGAATATATACATATTCAATCCATTGTTACAAATGAATTGGCTTATTCGATTTCCCCATATATTAACCCATATCAATATGGGTTTTCAGTGAGAAATCCACTTGTTAGAATTCACTGCTTATTTATGTGCATCTCTAGCTGAATCAAGAATAGCCTGTCTATTGATGTCAATAACACCGACTTTTGATAAAGCTTGCCACTCGATCCTACTATCTAAAATTGACCGCATAGGGTTTCCACTTTTTTTTATGTGCTGGATATCCTCCTACCTGAAAGATAGAACAATAGGATTGTTTATTACGTTCTATCAATGTTACGTCTGGTGTGACGCAAGGTAATTATCTTGGTCCTATTTGATTTTTATTGTTTATTGATAAACTTCCGTTGCGCCTTGGCAACCGCGCTACTGTTAGCAGCCATAATTTCGAAATAGCAAAAAAACTTCGTTTATTTGGGAACCAGCATTAACACAAACAACAACATCAACCCTGAAATCCAGCGTAAAATCACTGTTGCCAATAAGTGCTACTTTGGACTAGGTAGGCAATTGAAAAGTAAAGACCTCCCTCGTCAAACGAAAATCTTGCTCACAAGTCCCTTATCGTACCTCTGCTGATATATGGTGCTAATCATGGACCATGACAACATCGGATGAAGCGGCTTTGGGAGTTTCGAGTTCTTCGAAAGATTTACGGTCCTCTACGCGTTGGCGATAGCGAGTACCGAAGAAGATTTAATAATGAGTTGCACGAGCTTTACGCAGACGCCAACATAGTCCAGCGAATTAAAACGCATTGGCTACGCTGGCTATGCCATGTTATACGAACAAAAGATGAATCCCGGCTAAGAAAGTATTTTTATCGGAACCCGCCTATGGTGGCAAAGAAAGAGGGCGGCCCCACTCAGCTGGAAGGACCAGGTGGAAAGCGATTTAAATTCCCTTGGTGTGACCAATTCGCGCAGAGCAGAGCGAAAAACCGACTGGCGCGCCTTTTGGACGGTCATAACCGTGTATACGGTTAGGCGCTAATTAAGTAGGGAGTAAATAAGTATAGACCTTCCTACCGTTCTGACGTATTACAGCTCCTTAATGTTTGCCGATTACGTCAAACCTTATATGCCTATCCGCCCCAAAGAAGACAGATTGCGTCTTAAATCTGATTTGAATAACTTTGTTATGTGGTGCGATGGGAACAACCTGGAACATAACATACAATAATTTAAGCCCATGTGCTGCATGAGGCGAGCTTTGCCAGTGCATAGCTACACCATTGGTGTCTACCTAATTGAACAGACTATAAGCTTCATTGATTTGGGTGTTACAATGGACCCTAAAATAGATTTTAAGTCCCATATTGAAAGTTACGTAGACCGCGCTAAAGGACTTTTAGCATATGTTAAACGTTGGTAAAAGATGCATTGCGATAAATTTTAATTTGTTCAAAAACAACTTTTGCTTGAGAGAGCTACAAAAATCTTCCTGCCTACAACAGCCGCTCAATACTTATATAATTACTCTAGTTACAGAGTTGTTGTTGTTGTTGTAGCAGTGCTTCGTCCCATCCAATAGGTCTGACCGATCACAAATTGTCATCAATATCCTCTAACGCGAGTCCAAGGAAACATGGTGTTTCAACAGGGATGGACCATAATGAGAGGGGTGTTAGAGGCGTTGGTTCCACATTACAATTGAAGAGATGGTTGGTGTCATGTGGGGACACATTGCAAGTAGGGCATACATTTTGTATGTCGGGGTTGATTCTGGATAGGTAAGAGTTTCACCTGTTACAGTATCCAGATCGAAGTTGGGCTAGAGTGACTCGCGTTTCCTAGGGAGTGTGCGTTCCTCTTCTGCAAGTTTAGCAATTCCTGACATAAGAGAGGTCCGACGCCTGTTTATGGAGTTCACCAAGAACATGTTTATGTTTTTTGGCTTCATACGTCTGTGTTTTAGGTGCCGTATTTCCTCATAGTGCTTACGGAGGTGACTCCTTAAGCCCCTGGGCGGTGTTGGCTCATCAATCAGATGTCTGTTGGGATGCCCAGGTTTCTGGGTATTCAACAGAAACTGTTTGGTTAGCATTTCATTTCTTTTCCTTATTGGGAGTATTCTGGGGACATAAGGAGACGACCCGTGGCGGTTTTGAGGGCAGTATTTTGGCAGGCCTGTAGCTTCTTCCAGTGGGTAATCTTTAGGCTTGGCGACCATATCGGAGACGCGTAGTATGCAATCGGCTGACCAATTGCTTTGTAAGTGGTAATGAGCGTTTCTTTATCTTTTCCCCAAGTACTACCAGTAAGAGATTTGAGGATTTTATTACGGCTCTGCATTTTCGGTACAATTGCGGCTGCATGCTCACCAAAATGTAGATCCTGATCGAACGTCACACCCAAGATTTTGGGGTGTAAGCCAGTCGGTAGCGTAGTACCATTGACGTGGACGTTCAAAATGGTCAACATTTGGGACGTCCATGTTGTAAATAAGGTCGCCGATGATTTAGTCGGTGATAATGTCAGGTTTCGCGAGGTGAAGAAACTGGAGAGATCAGTGAGTTAGCCGTTTATTTTGTTGCATAGCCCATCGATCTGTGGGCCTGGGCCTGTGGTCATTATTGTGCAGTCATTACAGAGTCGTAGATTGGTGTATAGTAGTAAAACTTACTAGAGGGTTGGTAAATAGCACATTTTTGCTTGGGAAGATTATGTTTAACGTCCTCTTGAGCCCGTCGAGAAATCTTCAGCCTCTTCATAACCACATGCAGATCAAAATTTGAGTTGCATAAACCTTTCCGTTGTTAGTGCGAAGATTTTAATAATAATAATCATTTTAATACCTCTGCTTTTCTCTTCCTAATTTAAAACCATATATTTACTGCCTTGAATAATTAAAAACAATTTTTAGGGTGGGTGCCTTACAAACGCGTTCTTTCTCACCTCCCATGCAGCGCAAATAATTGAAAGTTGTACTCTGATGCTCGAAATCACGTCCATTCCGCCAGCATCTATAATAATTTCATACTATATAAAAATTTTGTGAATAGTATCGATCGATTATGATCTTGATAGAAGCTCACAGCTGGGTATATAATATTCGATTACGCCCCAAGTTAGACTCGCTTACTCGGTTTGTTTGTTAATTATTATTGTTTTTAATGCGTTTTCACAAAACAGATGTTTAAACACAAGTTTGTTTTTTTGTAATTTTTCACAGTGTTCAGATTATTTTTACTTTTTATTTATAACGACTTGCCCACATTGATTTCTGATTGCTATCAAATTCATGATGAATAAAGTTTTAACAGGCGCTTAGACTAAATTATTTTAATAAACTTTCTTGCTTAGTTTGTTTTGATTTCTTTAAGGCTTTAAGTGCGTGCGTCGCAAGTTAGCCGACATTATCTACTGGCTTGTATGTGCATACATAAGTACTTTACTTTTGTGTTCACGTCATTTATTTGATTTAAACTTGTTTTATTACGTCACATCTAACAAAATCGCATGTGCTCTTCCTACGCTTAGTGAATTTGCTATTTACCTCTCACAATTAAACAATATCTAAACACGCCTCTCAATTTATTCAAAACAAGGTGATGATTATTGATATACATATGTACATACATATGTAAATGTCACCCATGTTAACCCAGCTGAATTGGAAAATATTCCAAATTTATTTCGAGCGACAGTCGTACGCATTTATAAATGTGAATTATAATGAAGTTCATCATCTGTTGTCTTTATTTATTTTAGGTTGTTAAATATATAATGTGAGTGCATTTGCACGGGAAAAGCTCTCTACAGCTTTTTCGTATCAATTGGAAGATAATTAGTTAAGCTCAATTTGTAGCTTTAAACGTCGTTGTTTATACATATGCAATATATATGTAATAGTGACCCAACAGGAAAAATTTAATATCAAAATTGTATTTTTACTTTCGCCAAAAGCGGTGCTGTAAATGTCTCCACGTATTTTGATTTTGTTTAAAACTTTCTTCTTACGAAAAAAAAATATATATATATTTTAATACTTTACGTTTACGTTTATTCATTATTTCAGTCCCTCAAAGATCGTACTCTGGACCAACAATGCACCGTTACACGACCAGGAGCATCATGTATTGCAGCAAGTTATGCAGTCGAATTGCTTGTTTCGCTGCTGCAACATCCATTGCGGACACAAGCGCCAGCCTATTACTGTATCACCGGCCAACCGAACACCAAAGTACCAGAAGGTCTGCTAGGCATAATTCCGCACTCGATACGTGGACAACTTTGCAATTATGAAAATATTTTGCCAGCAACACAAAAATTTTCACAATGTATTGCATGTTCGGAGGTGAGTGTTTTGGTATATATTTTTACATTAATATATGTCTTTACAAAAAGTTATTTAAACTTTGTTGTTTTCTTTTCAGAAAATCATTGCAGAATATCGCGAAAAGGGTAACGCATTTTTGTTCAAAGCTTTTGAAACTGCCAAATATTTGGAAGATTTGACTGGAATATCTGATTTTAAAGAATTGGATAGCAGGGTAAGATCGATTTTTTTCCTACAAGGCGGATGCAACTTTTTCCAATACTTACATCCAAAGTGTTTAATGATTATTGAGGAAGTTTGACCATCCTTGAATAAAAAATAAGTAGTTTTAAAATGTGTTTTTGAGCATCAAAAAACTTAACGGAGAATAACAGCATAAAAATTAAAAAAACCATGAAATTACTAAAAATTTTCCAACTATGTACCAATGCATGATTCAATTACCGAATGTTTATTCTCAAACAATGGCAGAGATCGGACACTCCAAAATTTATAAATCAGGACAAGTTGCTTTTACGAAGTACTGAAAATGGGGAATATTTCAAATTGTAGTATAAAACTATCGTTAGTAGTAAATAAGTATCATTTCAGAATTTGTTTAAAGAACGCCAAACTTCACGATTTTATTCAGAAATACACTATCTCAAAATTTTTTTCAAAAACTCCCTAACTGACTATAAATTCAATAAATTTTGATATAAGATAGGTCGTTTATGAAAAAAACATTCTGACGTTCTTCAACCTAAAGATATGGGGCGCTTTTGAGACAAATCCTGAAATGGGGAATTGTTGGAAAATATTTTGAGATAAAGTGATTTCGAACCGGCAGCGGAAGTTATATGGTTGGTACGCAACGATTCCCGAAGCAGCTATAGCTCACCCTTATTTTATGTGGTATCACAACGGACCTGCATGCTGTCCAAGTGAGCTTCCCCTACCAGGGCAACTACCACCAACCTAACCTAAATAAATACGAATGTACCGAACATACGTAATGAATAAGTTTATACACTTTGGCCGGGTTTTTCAGTGCGAGTTTTAACTCCAGTTAAAGTTGACTAGAGTTTCGTTATGGCATTTCTAATATATCTAATGCTATTTTTAAATGAGTCGATTTTCTTTTCCAGTTTTTGAGGTTTAACCATGGATTTAAATTTCAATTTAGGTTTCGTATGTTCGTAAGTTTCGTTTTCTTACAAATTTCCTTTGTTCAGAACCACGAATAGGTCCAGGTTTATTTAATTAATTTACCCTAGGAACGAAAAAAATATTACTAAAGAATTACGCAGTTCAGCACGTGTCGAGCAAATTGTAAATTGTTTCCCTCCTATTTCTACTACTAAGATTTTTCTTACATTTCCGAAGAAACAACACAGTTAATGGATGTCAATTCGATTTGGGAGCAAGATGTCAAATATATGGAACTACCAATTTTTTGGTAGGCAATGTCTGTTTACATCAGTGCGGTGTACAATCTTATGAGAAATTACACACCCCGCACTTCGGTATCAGTAATCCGCAGCGAAAATTAAAAATTTTGAATTTGTTAAAATACTTTCATAAAAACCAGAAAAGAACTCCGAGCCGATCCAAAATCGGCGCCCGATCTATAGTTTTCTGTACAAAATTCTTTTCTTCGTATGGATGCGTATGTCAACAAAAAAAAAATGTCGAATTGCTTTTTCCCATAGCCCCTGACAGAAGTAAACTTAGTACCAGCCTTCGACTGGTTGTTATTGGGTTCAAAACGTGTCTTTTACACATCTTTGGACGTGTTTAAATGCCGAATACGGTTGTTAAGTGATAGTATTCTAGTTTTTTCTTATATTCTATACAGAAAATGGCGCAGTTTAAAGAACTAATAATACTAATTACAAAGTAGTTTGATATTTTGTTTTGAATTTTAAACTGAAATTTTTTCGAGCTATTCGGGAGAAACGTTTGTAAGCCAAAGGTACCCTATTATGTATACACATGAGTTGAGTGCTGTCAACTCTCATGGAACTGATCTGGATCGTTCCATTGTGACTTGATCGTAATCCAGAGCTGGATAGCTCATTGGAACTCAACTTACATATTTTCCCAAATTTGCCATAATCGATAGAAACGTGAATGTGTTGCCGCTAAATGAATTCCGTTGTCAAAATATGTACTACCACTCATTTGACTTTGTATAAAAATTCTGAAAATGCTACTTGCGGAAGCAAATTGATATCCCAGTCTCTTGTGAGAGGACTAACGGTTGTCACCAAATTTTATGAAAGAGCACCCCATTCCAAAAATCTAAGGTTTAAACAATCTGAAATTTCACGTTTTTTTCTTTTTTCAGTTTAATATAGAAAACATTAGGACAATTCTCCCTGTCTAGGAAGCGTAGTAAACTCAGAAAATATTCTACGTTTTCTAGACCAAATATACAACTCATAGAACGCACCAAGAACAAGAAACGTCCTTTCGATCAGATCATGCATTAAGCGACAAAACTTAGTTAATAAATATATTGTGGCGAATGTAAGCAATTTCGATGCGTCACTTCGCGGTTAGTAAATAAATAAGCCATATACACACATACATAGAAGGCAATGAAGAATACTTCACACACATAACCAGCAGCAAACAGTGGAGAGAATATTTCACACACATAGACGGCAATAAAGCATATACATAAGCTACAGATATACATGTATATAGATAAATAACCAAGCATGTGATACAACTGTTCTAGAAGGCATGTTCGTGAAACGTCTAGACCTTAGGAGAAATGGGCGAACGAGGTAACCGAGAGTATAAAAGCACCGCAAGTTGAGGTATCAGGAATCAGGCTGATTTTAACACGCTTTAGTGAAGTACGCGATAATTGTAACTGTGAAGGACTACTCCGAAAGTAGTCTAAATAAAGAAGTATGGCAAAATGGTCTTTATTTAAAACTCTACTGTGGCAGTAGTACTTCACAATTACAATTATCGCGTACTATACTAATAGCGTGTTTAAATCAAACTGATTAACTCTTCCTCAGCTTGCGCTGCTTTTATACTCTCTGTTGCCTGTTCCCCTACTTCTCCTAGGGTCTAGAATTTTTACGACAGCCTTCTAGAAGAGCTGCTTATTTATTTCTCTTTTATGTATCTGGTATTTACATTTCTCTTCTAATTATATGCGTGTGGATGTGTGAGTAATAACTTCTGCTCTGAGGTGATGACTACATGTGTGTGTGTCAAATAATCTCTTCGCTGTTAGCTTTGCTGTTTGCATGTATGTGTGGCTGCTTGCTTTGATGTTTACATGCACATATGTGTGGTTGCTTACTTTGCTGTTGTGCATTTATTTACTAGCAACACAGTGATGCATCGAAATTGCCAACATTCGCCAAATTGCTCTTCACCTAAGTCTAATCGTCCCGATTTAAACGTTGCCAGCTTTTCCAAATGAACAGCTTTAATTTTTGCCCCTCTTACCGTTTACAACTCAACTTAGTTGGGTTGTAATTAAAACAACTCAACTTTAAGACAACTCAACTCCTGTTTGGTATTACGAATTGCAGCTTATTTCAGTTGAAGTTGAATTGGTGTTGCCAACCTAGGAAAGTGATGATTTGACAGGTAAATGAACAGCTGATCAATTTGTGGCGGAAATTTAAACATTTGCAAAAGTGATTTTGTTATTTCAAAATCTTATATGATATGAAATCTATTTTACAATGGTGAAAATGTTGGTGATGGACATGTCGCGAATACGGAAAACATTCGCGTGATCATTCCTATCCCTTGGAACTACCAAGCACCAAGTAAGGAAATGTTTAAGTGACAAATGATGAGCTTCAAATGAAGTTATTTTGCAGATTTGAAAGGAAGCATTTTGCTCATTACTAAACACAATTAAGGACCATCTCCGCAAACGCGTTCGAAGTGGACTAAAACCCAAACAGCAAAAATTGATTTTACTCTAAAACGGGATTCCCAGGAGTAGTGATTAGTATCAATGGGAATCACGTTCGCATAATTTCACCTATTTTGGCTGCATCCGAACTGCGGCCAGCCTCGTCCAACTTCGGAATGTCGCTCCATAAAGTCAAAAAGTTATTCAATGTAATCCTTCTTTTAAACGTTGTTTTTGTTTTTTCTATAAATGTGTACAAAATTGTTGATTATTGTTTGATTAAAATAGGTTTAACTACCGGCTTTCAATGTTTTTTTTTTTTCGGTAACGTTTATGAGACCATGCACCATCTAACTCTTATCAAAGGTGGTATCAAAAGATTCGAAAGCGGAAATAAAAAATTTTATCCAAGGTTCGAATCGAGCTCAAGGCCAGAACAATAATTTTCTACTTACTATTCCAAAAACAAAATACAATTTTTCAAATTTAGAAAAATTAAAAAATAACAATAATTATCATTAGAAAAAAATTATTGTTCTGGCCTTGAGCTCGATTCGAACCTTGAATGATTTATCAATAGGCCGATAAAAACAAAAACAATTGTTAATAAACCATGAGCACTTGGTAATGTCAAACAAAGTAATTGACAATAAACAAAAATCCAGCATTATCAGTGATTTGCACCCGATGGCGCAACACTGAATAAATATAATTGGTAAAAAGGAATAGAAGTAGCAAATTTGCCAGTCAAACAAACCACCGCTGTATAGCTAAATGGTTAGCGCAGCATGCCTAAAGCGTACTGATGATGAAGGCTTAGCACCCTTCGAAATGGATCTATCTGCGCAGCTATGGCAGGTTGTCTGAAAAATTTTCTACTTACTATTCCAAAAACAAAATACAATTTTTCAAATTTAGAAAAATTAAAAAATAACAATAATTATCATTAGAAAAAAATTATTGTTCTGGCCTTGAGCTCGATTCGAACCTTGAATGATTTATCAATAGGCCGATAAAAACAAAAACAATTAAAAAATTTTATTTCTGTCGAAAAATATTCACAAAAACCCACAAAAGGGCCCGAGAGGGTCCGAATATGAGGCCTTTTCCACAGTTTTTTTTTTTTGGACAGAACATTTCTCTGCGTTGGCGGCCTTTGGCCGCGATTTGTAAAAATAACCCTGGGTGGGTCCAATGCCTTTCTGCATTAGTGTGTACAAAAAATCTGGCAAAATACAACAACCAAATGAAATTAGATTTTATTAGAAATTAAATTCAACATTTTTGTTTTCGGATTCTTAAATCGCAGGTCGAAACGTGTCTTTTGATACCAACTTTGAAAATTTTTGTTAAAAATTAGGTGATGAACCGTCTTATAAAAGGTTACATTTTTTTCAAAACAACTGCAAAATTGTATGAGACAACTGCTAGTAATCAGTTGTAAGATTTTGACGTCTTTGACAACTACACTAACACAAGGTTGTAAACGGTAATGCCACAAAAATTTGTTAGACTAGACCAAAGAGGATAAACTAGACAACTCAACCGACATTTTTTTTGACAGGTTGAGTTGTAATCTGTAATACCAAATTGCGAAATTTCAACCCAACCAGAATTGAGTTGTAAACGGTAATAGGGACATTTATTTCGTGGTTTGTTAATGGTTTGTATGCGGGAAACAACATCGTTTATCCGTTTCACAACCTTGTATGGGCCTTCCCAGTTACACTGAAAGTTCGGGGACAAATTTTTCTTTCGTTGTGGGTTGTATAACAGCACCCAATCTCCTTCCAGAAACCTTCCGAATTAATTGCTTTACCTGGCTTTCATCTTGTCACTTATAATCCTGGTTCGTTGATTGTGTATTTCTCTCATTTCTTCCTCCAAGACACCAGAGAATTTCCTGGTAATTCTTTCCGCATCGGCATTTATCCCAAACTTAAAATCAGCTGGCAGTCGAAGGTTATTGCCAAAAATTACCTTTGCGGGAGTTTGGCCCGTGGTTCATGCACTGCCGATCGGTAAGCCGTCAAGAATAGGGATATGTGTGTATTTCACTCTTTACGGAACTTGTCCACTACTTTCCTTAAGTGCTCCTCCAAGGTTCTATTGAATCGTTCCACCATACCAGGGGACTGAGGATGCAATGCAGTTGTCCATGTTTTTCGAATGCCCAATACCTTACACATTTCTTGGAATA
Organism: Eurosta solidaginis; assembly: GCF_040869045.1. NCBI lineage: Eukaryota > Metazoa > Arthropoda > Insecta > Diptera > Tephritidae > Eurosta > Eurosta solidaginis. The sequence goes on along the minus strand of NC_090321.1, from coordinate 284,218,164 downwards.
CAGCGCGACCCATAAAAAAAATCGCCGATAGGTAGCGCATGGATCGAAATATTTCAAAAAATCGTATTTGTGGCCCGATCTGGTCCATATTTGGAACACATAATACATACATGAATAAAAAGCAACCCAAGAAAAAAATCGCCGCTGGGTGACGCAAGGATCGAGATATTCAAAAAATCGTATTTGTGGTCCGATTTGGTCCATATTTGAATAGAAAGCGGCCTATGATGTCCGATTTGGCTCATATTTGGAACAAATATTACATACAGTTCGGTAGAAGTGACATCAAAATATTTTGAAGTTCGAGGAGGGGCAAGCATACTTGGCGCCGAGTCGAGTAAAGTCTTTGGAAGGATTATGTATTGAGGACTTTAATTGTAACAAATTGTCAGGACAGAGTCCTTGTAATAATGAGTCACTAAATGAACTAAATAGAATGAGAAATAATAGCCAATTAAATAAAGACTAAAAACTTGAAAATAAAATAATTGAACAAAAAAACTAAGTTAAACGGATTAATTGAAACAATACTTACATGAAGTAATAATAATACTAAAAGCTAGAAAATAATTAGGTAGGGTAGGTCCTAGGTACTAGTCATCACACTTCTCATCAATCTAGGGCGTTGATCGGACAATTAAGTAAAAGCGTTGGAATAAAGCTCATTGCCAGGAGCCACTTTTCAAGTCGAGAGTGGAAAACAATTTCGTATCAGATAGCGAGTCCAGAGTGTCGTCAATTCTTGGCAATGCGTAACTATCATTTTTGGTGACGGCGTTTAACTTCCGGTCCACGCCAAACCTCATTCATCCATCCTTCTTTTTCACTAGTACTACCGGTGAGCTCCATGGACTAGCTGATGATTCGATTACGCCGCTGGTGCTCATTTCTTGTATGATTTGACTCACAAGTTCCCGCTTGGCTAATGGAACACTACGAGGAGCTTGACGGATTAACCTCGCACAAAAGTGTCAATTTGATGTTTCACAACGTTGGTGCGGCCTGGTTGGAACCACCCTGGTCAAATATTGTTGCGTACTTCGGGAGAAGTTGTTTTCCTTACTCCGATAGCCTTTATCTAGCCCTTCCGTCCATGCAGTGATTTCATCTGAGAGCAATCTTGCTAGTGGAAATGTTTTCCTAGAGCTGTTCACAATTAATTACTACTTCAGCCGCTTGGCATCTTCTCAATATAGTAACTTTGGTCAGTTTGAATGGTGACTTGAACTCATTGAGTACTCTTACCGGAATACGTCCATCTTGTTTTGCCATAGCCAGGGTTTTTCTTACAAGTAAATTCAGTGTTGATTTGTTTGCTGCTTCGACAACCCACAATTCCTTTCTAGTAGCCGAAATTAAAAGTGGCACATCCATGTTCTTACATCTCATCGTGTTGCATTGCATGTCGATCTTGATGCTATGGTCGATTAAGAAGTCCACTCCAATTATGGTTTAATAAACAATGTTTCTATTTTTATGTTAAAATATACAGCCTCCCTGAGGAAGATGGAAAATACCCATCGAAACGCGTAGGAGAAAAAGAAAAAACTTGTGTTTTGTCTTGAAATTATCGGCCGAAAAGCTCCAATAACCACAAACAATAGCCGTGTTTTTCTTACACTTATTTACTTTTACGCTTCCGCGTAAAAAACGCTTATCCCCACTTAGATAATGCTTAGGAGACCCATGTAGCGGCAACCAGCTACAGCACATGTTGTACCGAAAAGCGCATACACAAACCTCTGGTGGCCATAGTGTATAACATATAGCTGAATCGGTTGCGATGAATAGTGGACACACACCATTTGTAGAGGTGATACATAGAATTAGTGTAGAGGTGAAACGTAGACACATATTTCAGTTGCATCTGAGTATAATGCGTATTGAAATTTAGTAGTACTAATTTAATGCGCAGCAATTTCAGAGGAGTAGATAAAATTTGACGCTTAGCAGTCCATATAAAGTTTAAGCGTAACCTGTATACGACCTCTCAAAGCATTCACCTCGGCCTAGATTTTTTCCGACATACTGCATTGATATACGCGCCTCTTGTGCTTTTAGTAGTAATGTTATACGCGTCTCTTGTTCCTTCAGTTGAAAAGCCATATATGTTTTTGTTCTTCCAGCTGTGATGAAATTTGTGTTTCCTGAACTTCAATAGGAGGGTGGAGCCGTGTGTGGAAGTCCACGAAAGTGGGGAAAGCTACTGACCGCCATTCACCTGGGAATGGCCAGAGCGATTCTTTTGCATGCGGTTCAAGCAGCTCACTACTACCGGTCGCTTGCGGCCAAGTATCCTCTGGGTAGCCGCTAAACATCCGTTTAGCGGTGAGCTAATGTGAGAAGGCGACATCCTGGCTAGGCGACTCTGACATAATCGGTCTAAGGGCTAGCCGGGGGAGATCTCATCGGCAGCGTCTGTACACATCTAGGTGCGCCTGCAAGCGGGCGTCTGCCTTGGACAAGCGGCTCGCTATATAAACGTGCAAGTATTATTTACACCCCCGCTGAGCGGGTTGTGCGCTGGGCTTGGGACCCGCCACGTAAAACCATACTCCAATGAAATATAATAACAAGCCTCGGATAAATACACTCTCTGTTGATGACGACATTGGCAAACGTTTGAAGGACAATGAATTGAGGGCATGCACCTGGAACGTCCGCTCCCTGAATGGGATTGGTGCAGATGCCCGGCTGCTTGATGTCCTCGTCAAAGCAAAATCTGACATCACCGCCATCCAAGAAATGCGTCGGACGAAGCAAGGAAGAAAGAAGATTAAAAATTGTGACATCTATTGGAGTGGCCATACGAATAAGCGCAGTTTCGCCGTCGGATTCGTGGTGGGAGAGAGACTTTGTCGCCAAGTGCTGGCGTTCACGCCTGTGGACGAGCGTCTCGCCGCTATCCGAATAAAAGCAAAATTTTTTAATATATCTTTCATCTGCGCCCATGCATCGACAGAGGAGAAAGACACTTTTTATGAACAATTAGAACGCACATACGAGCGCTGCCCCCGTCATGATATAAAAGTCGTGCTTGGCGACTTTAACGCCAGGGTGGGCAAAGAAGGTGTTTTTGGCCCTACAGTCGGAAAGTTCAGCCTACACAATGAAACTTCTCCTAACGGACTGAGGCTGATTGACTTTGCCGGTGCTCGAAACATCGTCATATCCCGCACGAGGTTCATGCATGAAAAGATACATCAAGCTACATGGCTGTCTCCTGATCGAAATACTCGCAATCGGGTCCATCACGTTGTGATAGACAGACGGCATGCCTCCAGTGTTTTAGATGTGCGCACGATTCGAGGACCTAACATCGAATCGGACCATTATCTCGTTGCAGCCAAAATACGCACCCGCCTCAACGCGGCTAAAACCAAGGAACAAAAAACACAAGGAAAGCTAGACGTCGAAAAGCTTCAATCACAACAGACTGCCAATTATTTCGCAACTCGACTCTCACACCTGCTCTCTGAGAGCACAACTCATCCTGAAGGAATACAGGAGCAGTGGGAGCATATCTCCAAAGCACTTCGTACTGCCGCCGAGGAAAAAATTGGTTACTGGCGGACACGAAAAAACAACTGGTACGATGAAGAATGCCGCGTTGCAGCCGAAAGAAAAGACGCTGCCTACAGGGCTACGCTAAAAGCGATCGCGACAAGAGGAGTGTGTGAACGCTATCGTGAGTTGAAAAGGGAAGCGAGACACCTTTTCAGGCAGAAAAAAGCAGAAGCAGAAAGGCGTGAGCTTGAGCTGCTAGCCACCAGGAATAACGACCGAAAACTCTACCAAAAAATACGGCGACAGACGGAAGGTTTTAAGACCGGGGCAAACTCCTGTAGGAATGAAAACAGCGACCTTGTAACTGATGTCCAGAGAGTGCTTAGATTATGGAGGGTATACTTCTCTGCTCTCCTAAATGGAGGCATCAATTCACCGCGCAGAGATGAAGAACCCGATCCCGCAATCGATGATGATGGAATATATGTCCCCCTGCCCGATTAAGACGAATTAGGATAGCAATAACCAGATTGAAAAACAACAAGCCCGTGGGCGCTGATGGATTTCCTGCCGAGCTATTCAAGTACGGCGGCGAGGAGTTGGTAAGGCGCATGCAGCAGCTTCTTAGCAAAATATGGGCGAACGAGTGCATGCCCAACGGTTGGAATCTAAGTGTTCTTTGCCCAGTCCACAAGAAGGGGGATACTGCAAAATTCACCAACTATCGTGGAATCAGCCTTCTTAATATCGCATATAAGGCCCACCGTGAACCGGATGCTTGGACCTTATCAGTGCGGCTTCAGGCCTGGTTAATCTACCATCGACCAGATTTTCAGAATGCGCCAAATCTTGGAAAAAACCCGTGAAAAGAGAATCGACACACATCATCTCTTCGTCGACTTTAAAGCCGCCTTCGACAGCACGAAAAGGGGCTGCCTATATGCCGCTATGTCTGAATTTGGTTTCCCCGCAAATTATACAGCTGTGCAAAATGACAGCAACACCTGTGCAAAATGAGCAACACCATCAGCTCAGTCAGATTTGGGAAGGACCTCTCCGAGGTCTAAACGAGGTTTCAGACAGGGTGACCCCCTATCGTGCGATTTCTTTAATTTTATGCTGGAGAAAATTATACCAGCTGCAGAACTTAACCGCACTGGAACAATATACTATAAAAGCGTGCAATTACTGGCATATGCTGATGACATTGATATCATCGGCCTAAACACCCGCGCTGTTAGTTCTGCTTACTCCAAACTGGAAAAAGAAGCGGTAAAGATGGGTTTGATGGTGTATGAGGATAAAACGAAGTACCTGCTGGCATCCAGCAAAGAGTCAGCGCATACCCGTCTTGGCAACCACGCTACTGTTGGCAGCCATAATTTCGAAATAGTAAAAGACTTCGTTTATTTGGGAACCAGCATCAACACTAGCAACAACATCAGCACTGAAAAGTAAAGTCCTCTCTCGGCGAACGAAAATCATACTCTACAAGTCACTTATCGTACCCGTCCTGCTATATGGGGCAGAAGCATGGACCATGACAACAGCAGATGAAGCGGCTTTGGGAGTGTTCTAGAGAAAAGTTCTTCGAAAGATTTATGGACCTCTACGCGTTGGCGATGGCGAGTACCGAAGAAGATTTAATGATGAGCTGTACAAGCTATACGCAGACATCAACATAGTCCAGCGAATTAAAACGCAGCGGCTGCGCTGGCTAGGCCATGTTATGCGGATGAAAGATGATGCTCCGGCCAAGAAAGTGTTTCTATCGGAACCCGCCTATGGAAGCAGAGGTAGAGGGCGGCCCCCACTCCGTTGGAAGGACCAGGTGGAAAACGATTTAAACTCCCTTGGTGTGACCAATTGGCGCCGGTTGGCGGAGCGAAGGAGCGACCGGCGCGCCTTGTTGGACGGCCATAACCGTTTAGATGGTTAAGCGCCAATTAAGTAAGTAAGTAAGTAACTTCAATCTTGGGTATTATGCGTGTCTCCTGGAACTCCAGTTGAGATGTCATGTCGGTTGATATTTGTGACTTGCTAGTATTGCGTTAGTGTCCACACTTGCCCATGGATTCGGAGTCTCTATCTTCTCCTCCATTTTAGTCCCTTACTCGTCCACCTCGGGATGACAAGTGTGTTCATCAACGGCGATTCTTTCCGATTCCATAGCTTCCCGTAGTCTTGACTGTAGCTCGGATTTATTGCCGGTTGTATTCAATCCACGGTTCTCCAATTCCTTTTTTAGTTGCTGGATCTTCAAATCACTCATCTTAGCCATGGCCTTGTTGATCTCTTAAAGTCTTATTTCACAATTCCCCAACTGTCACATCGGATTTTGGGAATTTCTGATTATCATGCACCTTCGCATGACTATTGAATAAATAACTTCAATATTCAGTATGGCAAAATGGTGTTTATTTACAACTCTATTTTGGCAGTAGTACTTCACAATTACAATTATGGCGTACTTCACTAAAAGCGTGTTTAAATCGAACTAATTGACTCTGCCACAGCTTGCGCTCTTTTTATAATCTCTGTTGCTTTGTTCGCCTACTTGTCCTAGGGTCTAGATTTTTCACGAACAGCTGCTTATTTTCTCTTTTATGTACTCGTATCTGATATTTACATTTCTCTTATTATATGCGTGGGTATGTGTGAGTAATAACTTCTGCTCTTAGGTGGTGACTACATGTGTGTATGTGAATGTGATCTCTTTGCTGTTAGATTCACTGTCTGTATGCATGTGTGGTTGCTTACTTTGCTGTTGTTTTGCATTTATTTACTAGCAGCACAGTGACGCATCGAATTTGCTAACATTCGCCACAATATCATATGTATTTTTAAGGTTTAAAAAATTGTTGTTAACACGCTTATATTAGCTTCACTTGTATGTATATTTGTTAAATTAAATTCAGTTTCAACATTCTTGTCACATTTATAAATTTTCTGTTCTATTTTGACAGTAACATGAAAAACTTTGTAGAAAGAGAAAATACTCCTGTTTTATAAATAATCATAATTTTTCATAAAATTTAAAAAATACGATAAATTTAGAAAATTAATCAATAACCCAAGTCGGAAAAACTTACTTCCTAGCACTAGACTTGTTGCAAAATAATTATAGAAATCTCAAAATCCAGTCTACTCCATTGACAGCACACGTACATTTTTCTCACTATATCTCGACGGTAAATTTAAGACTGTTTTTGAAAAATTAAGTCGGAAACGCCCCTAATGCCGGGGTTTCAGTGCGATCTTTAACTCCAGTTAAGCGGCTGAAGTGGCAGGGTTAAACTCTGGTCAATTCAACTTGAGTTAAAACTCGCACTGTAAAACCGGGCATAATTCTCTTATATCTACGGAAGTAAATGTAATTTAACGTTTAAGCTCTGTTAGACACTGAACAACAAGATTAACGTATTCTTCTTTTTAAATTTTTTTTTTCAGATTATTGACTTTTATGACTCAGATTTGGAAGTGTCCGATTCGGAAGATATGTAATCTTTGCAATTCCGATTGTAGCATATACGTTAGACCGTATCAAAATAAAATTTCGCCGTATACACCGGAATATGAAGTGTTTTGAAGGGCAGAAATTGGTTTTTAGATTTTCAATAAATCTTCTTGAAGGAGTGCTCAGGCTTTCAAATCAAAGCTTTCTCGTCGTAAGAACAATGTACGTATATAAAGTAAAACATGCTAATCATAGAGATGTCTAAGATTTAGAATAACTGTTATAAAAGATTCGTTTCCGTTTTTGTTCCAAGCTTTCTTTCGGTCCACGGAGTTTTTCTTTGATGAAGTCTAACAAGCACATATACATACATACATATAAATATTATGAATAATATAAATATTATTATGACTATATAAATATTATAACTACAGCTATAGTTTTAGAAATGCAATTTTAGGAAAACCCATAATATTTAAGATACTTTCATATAGACACCAAACTAGAATTTTAAAAAAGTTGCGATAAACGAAAAATATTTACACCGTATCGTACGTTCTATTGTAAACAGAAGTAATCTAAAATTATAATTTTTTTGGGTAAACGCAAACGAAGTTTTATTTTTTCACACAGTTTCATTATAAAAAAATGAGATTCAAAGAGAGCTATTATGTCCGCTTCCGGACAACAATGAGTTTTCCGCAGCAGAGGAATATGGTTTTTTTTTCATAGCGGAAATAGTAGCCGTAAACACAGCAGTAGAAACCCTGGAAGAAAATAGTCCAAGCTGCAATCTTTTAACTTTTATATTGTAAGTCAAGCAGCAATTAAGGCAATAATCTCGCATAGCACAGCATCTAAATTCGTGTTAGAGTGTAAGCAGTCCCTGGAGAGAATCGGGACAGGGAGAAGCATACATCTATATTGGGTCCCAGGGCATATGGGAATAGATGGGAATGAAAAAGCGGATGAACTAGCTAAAAAGGGCGCATCCCTTGAAGCTTGCTTTGTAGACGGCCCAATTAGACTGGGCGAAATTAAGCGAAGGCGAGAGGTGCACATGATCGACCAAGCAGGAAAGGCGTGGATTCAAGCGCGGGGCTGTAAAGTGTCGAAGATTATGTGTAGGTCTTACAACCTTAGACTAACAAAGTTGCTTCTATCATTAAAAAGAGAGCCTAACCTAACCTAGGAATATGGTTTGACTCCAGCCTTAACTGGACCGAGCACACAAAATATAATAAAATTATATAATAAATAATTCAGCATATAAACTACGAAATACAGCAAATAGTAGAACTACATTATTCAGGGAAAAGTGCGAATTTTATCGCAACTTTGGTGTGAAATTATTCAATAAACTTCCTCTAAGTGTCAAAACGTCTCGTAATGAGATACTTTTAAAAAATTTGTAGGAATACTGTGACATACTTCCAAGCTATGATTTTAACATTAAGTTCAAAAAGAAATTGCTCTGACAAATGCTATTCACAGGTTTATTTCTTTCTTTTTCTTTAGTTTATTTTACACAAAAGCTTTGTAATGAACACTTTATTCTTATTATTACTTTTATTAATATTTATTTATTATTATTTTTCATATGCACAACAAACAACTTAAATAGACTTATTTACATTCAATTATTTAAACTTTATTTTCTGTTTTTTTTCATTAAAACAATATCACCACTGAAATCACTCAATTATATGCATAAAATTTTTAAGTTCAACAAGATACATTCTCCCACAAAAATTTTCTTTTTTCTTGGGAATAAACAAATGAGAGGTTCCATGAGAAAGTGAACCTTGATGAGGAGAAAAATTTTCTTGTAAAGCTGGAGGCAGTGTGGATACCAGTCAAACCAAATTTATGAAGAAGTTAATCTTTAAATAAATTTGCAATACATTTTATTACTCTTGAAGTAAAGTGCTGATTGAACTATTTTAATTAGGTTGAAATGGCTTATTTTGACAAAGCTGTCAAGCGATTTCTGATTTACCACACGAGTGATGAATAAGAAAAATTACTACCGTAGCTCATCTTTAATTAATGAATCTGATTCATAAACCAAATTATATAAACCCAGTACTCTTAAAATTCGATTTATAGGGCATTATCCATGACAAAAAAATCGGAAGTTGTTATTCTAAATTTTGCAAGTCGCTCTTTTATTTCATACTTGCTATACAATGTTAGAAACTCGTTTCAAATATATCCAACAATTCAGTTTTGACTTCTTCGATGTTGTAAGGGAATTATTCAACAATGAAGTATGTCCCACCCGTGACAACTAGGCAGAAACAGTTGTTAGAAATGAGTAGGAATTGCTAATACGTCTTATAATCCTAATAGGGATATGGACTAATTACGTCCTGTAGATAATTTTATCAAATTACGAAATCTATGAAGTAGATTTTTTCATGGCGTTTGAATCTGAATTTTCCGAAAATCAAATTTATTTAGCCCGATAACCTCCGAAGAGATCTAAGGATTTAGCTTTTCATGGCAGAAATACACCCGGAGCGCTTGCCAAACACTGCCGAGGGGCGACCCCGCTAAGAAAAATTTTCTTCTAATTGAAAAACCTTATTTCTAAAATTTTGGTGTTGCTTTGCTCGGGGTGTGAACCCAGGGCATACGGTATGGTAGGCGGAGCACGCTACCATCACACCATGGTGGCCGCCGTGGACAACTTTATTTACAATAAACAATGTTACTAACTGCATTTATTTCGAATACGTCCCAGCCGTGATACAAATATTTTTGATTATAGCAATAAAATCATTCAAGAAAAATACATTTTTTACAGCATTTGATTCCCCAAATATTCGTATATCTTAAGTATTCAAACAAAACAAGCTACTTTCATACATTCGCAGAGCTTTTATAATACAGTAGAATCGCGAAAAAGTTAACTCTCGAGAAAGTTAATTACTCGGCTAAGTTGACCGACCTTGAGCGTCCACGTAGCGCTCTAAAAAGTTAACTATTGGTTCAACAAGGATGAAATAATGCGTACAATTGTCCCACCCGTGACGATGGAAACTCCCAATGTATGTATATGTTAAGCTTTGTGGGTATACACAATCAATAAAGACAAAAAAACTGCTAAGCGCCAATTAAGTAAGTAATATGTGATCACCAGCCAGCTAATTAGGGATATCATAAATCATAAACTCTCGAAATATGAAAATTTTAATTTGCATCTGTTTACAATAAACGTGCGATATATAAAAATTGTGTAATGAAAGTAATTATTAAGGTTAAATGTTTAAAATATGTATATATCGGTACGTTCGTGTGCATGTGAACGGGTAATCTTATTAAAATTGTATTTAGCGCGAAAAAATAACTAAAAAGAAAATGTATCTGCAAACTTTTTTCATTTTTTTTGGAAATTATGTTTACAAATAAAATTTCGGTGGGGAAATTTTAGATACATGGTTCAAGTATCCAACAAATTTCACATTGTTTTACCGTTGAATTTGGTTTTTAGCTTGTTACTTAATGAGCAAATTATAATCGCAGAAATTGATTGGCATCAAAATTCCTAAAAAGCAATATGTAAAGTTTACTAACGTTTTGCTATTGTCGCCTCCATCGCTACACCACTTTGTTTCAGGCACCCGGAAAAAACAATTTAAAAATCAAAGAGTTCACAAAAATTCCTTAGCTACCTTGTTTTTTTATTCCTTCACATTCATTAGCTGAAAAAATGCATGTTCATTTCTGAAAACAGACGAAGCCTGTAGGTACCTGGAATACGCATGTGAATGTAAGTAAACGGGAGTTAAGGTCTAAAAATAAAAAAAAAATATACACGATTGCCCCGTACCAACCGCGGAATGCTCCTTTAGCAGTTATTGAAAAGAGCGGGTGGAACATTATCACCCTCGCTGGGTGCTTTTAAGCTGCATCCGTTTAAGATGACGTGAACTAAAATATAAGCTCTCTCTGAACATTGGTTACCAGGTCGCCCATTTGGTTCGGACAGACATTTGACCCGGGCTTGAAGCCTTCCGTCTTTCGCCGAATTTCGGGTTACATTTTAGATTTTTCCTCTACTCTGCGCCGTATTTTTCGATCGGGTGACAGTGATGTAGCTTTATGGATCTTTTAATGTTTACACTTTGAGCTTGATATGAAAACATCCGTTAATGAATATCTGAAATTGCTGTGTAAATGTATTTTTATGAACAATGTGTGCACTTTTTTCATCGCCAAATACATGTGAAAAAGCGGAGGATGCTACAGATCTCGATCTCGAATTTGTATGCGTATTTGTATTTTTCATTTTTTGATGTCGATGCAAATATTTTCGAGCGGCTTTAGTAGGCCACGCCCGTTTTTTCAAAATAGTTGAATACAGTTTTTAAGACAACCTTGCGAAGTTGACCATATAAAATTTTAGCATTGTAGCTTTATAAATGACGGAAAAATCCCGTTAAGTATTGGATTATCACAGAATTATATTTCATTTTGAAATAATATTTATTTTTTACAGGAGTTTAGTCGCGGTGTAATTTTATTACAATATGATAGACCGATCAATGAGCAATGCTGACTTCTTTTTTTTTCGGTTGAGACTACCGATTTTTTCTGTTAACTTAAGTAGGATTTAAAAAAACTCGCTAGGCGCTACCACCGATCAAGAAAGACGGGCTTACCGCCTTTATCAAACTTGCAGCAAATCGCACTAGTTCCAGACTAGCGGATTTTTAGACGATACTAGTTATAATTCTTTCCCCTCGTAGTGCTTTCAATTCTCGAAAGAATAAAAACTAAAAAAAAAAAACATTTTGAAGGGTACATACATATGTGTATGTTTTTTCAACGTCTGTCGTCTATACTATCGTTTCCTGACGTAGATTATTATCAGCTTCAGGATTCAAACGTATTTGAAATGCACTATATATTTTATATTGAAATCACTTTTTAGTATATTTGTGCAGTGCTTGCGAGTAGGGGTATACGCTTCAATTAGAATGTGTAACATACATATACATAGAATTCGTTTTAGAGGTATGGTTCCTTCGGCAAAGTTTCCCTTTTTTTTGCCTCCCCACAAATCGACCCGGCCTAATATATATATATGTAATATTGTCTTAATATCTTCGAAACGATCATAAAACACATTCTGCAAAGTTGTCCGCGATGGTAGCTTATACAGCGAAGCGAGGGTATATACAAAGTTACGACACCCTTTGTCATCCACTATGGGGAAAGGTCGAACGTCTGCGGTGGCTAAACCCCAGTAGGGTGCTGGCAAAAGCCTTTTACGTGATGATGGATCTTCATATAAAAATTAATCTTATTTGGCGAGCTATGTGAATCTAAATTTGCAGTTGTATGCGATCATTCTAGATGGTGAAACAAATTGGACGTATTACCACTAGTTGTATAACATGTTTTGCAATAGTATTACTGATTTTGTCAAAATGGCTGTGCCGAATACTTCCTACCTTTCATGAATGGGGCTGAACAATAATCTTAACCCGTTCGTAATCTCCAAATAATCGGATGTATAAAATAAGAAATATATAGTGAACAGATGTACATACCTAAACGATTTTTAAGATAAATATAAAATAAAGAATGGCAAAAAACCCTCTTATCTGAACGGTCGGTTGTATGGGATATATATTATATATAGCTCCGATAGAAATAATTTTTACAGGAAATCTTCTATGATATATTAGAATATATATCACCAAGTTTCACGTTTTTATATTGGAAACTAAGGGAGAAATGGCCAAAAATCTTTCTACCTGAACGATCGGTTGTATGAGATAGGTATATACTATATACACATAGCCCCGATCAAAGTGATTTTTTCAGGAAATCTTCTATGATATATTAGAATAAATATCACCAAATTTAACGTTTTTATATTGGAAATTAAGGGAGAAATGGCTAAAAATCTTTATATCTGAACGATCGGTTGTATGGGATATATATTATATATAGCTCCGATCGAAATGATTTTTTTCATGAAATCTTCTATGATATATTAGAATAAATATCACCAAGTTTAACGTTTTTATATTGGAAATTAAGGGAGAAATTGTTAAAAATCATTCTTTCTGAACGATCGGTTGTATGTATACTATATATAGCTCCGATCAAGGTGATTTTTTCAGGATATCTCCTATGATATATTAGAATATATATCACCGAGTTTCACGTTTATACTTTCTAAATTGCGGCAGGAATGGCCAAAATCGTCTTATCTGAACGATCGGTTGTATGGGAGGTATATGTTATAGTGGTCCGATCCTACCGGATCCGACAAATGTCTAATATAATACAAAAATACATCCTTGTGCGAAATTTCACTGAGATATCTCAAAATTTGAGGGACTAGTTTGCGTTCAAACAGACAGACGGACATGGCTATATCAACTCAGTTCGTCGCCCTGATCAATTCGGTATACTTAATGGTGAGTCTATCTTCTATATTTCTCAACGTTACAAATATCGGACCAAAGTTAATATACCATTTCATGGTAATGAAAGGTATAATAACGTAACATTCACATTGAACTTTTGTAAGAATTTTTCAATATTTAGAGCCACCAACTTGTTAGGTATTCATCTAAAATAAACACAAATCTGACATAATGTATGTAATTTTATTTATTCATGTTTTATTTGTCTTACCGAAGTTTTAGACGCTGGTAATTCCGCCGCTAGAAAAAGGAGTAAGAAATGGGAATAAAGTTCTCGATATTTAGAAAAAACATCGATAATCGCAACAACGAACCTGGTATCGATATTTATATTGATACTTTTGCAGCTCTAGTATGTAGCGCGTTATACAACAGCTTTTATATGCTTAACAAGCCAACCTAATAAAACCATACTGCGTTTTTTTAGCGCACGCAAACAACCGGCGTTTTTTGCCCTAACCGAAATAAGCGTGCGTTGCGACAATGTAACAAGCCAACATAATAGCGCACGCAAACAACCGGCGTGTTTGCCCAAACCCAAATAAGCATGCGTTGCGACAAGGTAAATCATGTGTGCAAACGTTAGAGTTGGGTCGTTTCGTTCTGAACTTGTTCAATTGACCGGGTCTCTCAACTGAACTAGATCTTCGATTTCGGTTCTATTTCTTCTTTTAGTTCAATTGTTCCTTTAGTTCGTTTTATCTAATGTTATTCTTTCTCACTTCTCGTTCGCGAACACTGTAAATTCATACATACATACGCAGAAATTCTGAGCACGAATGTCGATGATGCCACTTACACTAAAGATATGTGTGGTCATTTTGTGTGTGGCACTGCTACAACAATATATGTATGGACTAATTATGAAAAACATCTTTTGTAAGAAACTAATTACATTTATTAAACTTAAAAAGATCATATTTACAGTTTGTGTCTGTACTCTTTCAATTTCCTGGATCTTCCGAAATTTGTAACTTTTGAAGTTAATCTAATATATATTATAAATGGCAAAGTTTGGATGTTAAGATGTTTGGATGTTTGGATGTTTGGATGTTTGGATGTTTGGATGTTTGGATGTTTGTCCAGACGTTTGTCTTTGTGACTCAATCACGCAAGAACGGCTGGACCGATTTGGATGAAATTTTGCACACATATAGCCAATAGTCTAGAAGGATCTACTAGCTATATATTTTTCAAAAGGGGCGTGGTCGCCGCCCCCTAGGAACAGTTATAATTTAATTATTATATTTTTTCGTCTTTGCGACTGAATCACGCCAGAATGGCTACACGGATTTTGATGAAATTTGGGACACAGACAATAGCCTACTAGCGAAATTTTTTCCGAACATGGAAAGAGGGGTGGGGTCCCACGACCCCTTCGAGCAATTACTTTTTAATAATTTTTACACATTATAACTTTACGTATACTGGCCTTCACCAATATCACAGACTCAAGGGGTCAAATAAGTCGAGGGCTTACAAAGTAAGCAATTACACCCTCTGCCACCCCCCCCCCCCCCCCTTTATCACCCCTCTGGTGTAAAATCTATAAATTGTTATAAATCAATATAAATTTTCTCCTAAATCAATAGTTTTTGGTATCTGGCACATAAAGATCGAGATCTAGACAATTTTGGAGGAACGATCAGTGGTCCTCTCCTTCTACTCCCGCCATCCGCCCTCCTTCAATTGTTTTTATTAGCACGCTTTTATTAGCTTTACCTGTATGTTTCAATGTAACTTTTCATTCGCTCCAATGCGCCTGCTGCCTTATTAACTTGGTTTTATAATTAGCTTCACCTTATTTGTAATCCCGTAAGGGTCATATCGAGACCCTTCAGGGATCATTTCTGGTTGGTTTTCGGGATCGGTACGGGATCCCGTCGGGGTAATTTCGGGACTTTTTCGGGACTATTTCGGGATCATTTTGGGACCCTTCCGCGATCATTTCTGTATAGTTTTCGCGATCCGTCCGGGATCCCGTCGGGGTACTTTCGGGATCATTTGCGTACCTTCGAGAGATAAATTCTTGATGGTTTCCGCGATCATTACGGGACTTTTTCGTGGTTATTTTGGTCCCTTTAGGCATCATTTCTGGATGGTCTTCGGGATCCGTCCGGGATCCCATCGGGGTCATTTCGGGACTTTTTCGCGGCTAATACTTGATCATTTGGGAACCCTTTCGGCATCATTTCTGGATGGTTTTCGGGATCCATCCGGGATCTCGTCGGGGTCATTTGGGGACTTTTTCGGGATCATTTGGGGGCTCTTCCGGCATCATTTCTGGTTGGTTTTCGGGATCCGTCTGGGATCCCGTCGGGGTCATTTCGGGACTTTTTCGCGACTAATACGGGATCATTTGGGAACCCTTTCGGCATCATTTCTGGATGGTTTTCGGGATCCGTCCGGGATCTCGTCGGGGTCATTTGGGTACTTTTTCGGGATCATTTCTGGATGGTTTTCGGGATCCGTCTGGGATCCCGTCGGGGTCATTTCGGGACTTTTTCGCGACTAATACTTGATCATTTGGGAACCCTTTCGGCATCATTTCTGGATGGTTTTCGGGATCCGTCCGGGATCTCATCGGGGTCATTTGGGGACTTTTTCGGAATCATTTGGGGGCTCTTCCGGCATCATTTCTGGATGTTTTTCGGGATCCGTCCGGGATCTCGTCGGGGTAATTTGGGAACCTTTTCGGGATCATTTGTGGGCTCTTCCGGCATCATTTATGGTTGGTTTTCGTGATCCGTCTGCGATCCCGTCGGGGTCATTTCAGAACTTTTTCGCGACTAATACGGGATCGTTTGGGAACCCTTTCGGCATAATTTCTGGATGGTTTTCGGGACTATTAGGGGATCATTTGGGGACCTTTCCGGCATCATTTCTGAATAATTTTCGGGATCCGTCCGGGATGCCGACGAGGTAATTTCGGGACTATTTCGGGATCATTTGGGATACCTACCGGCATCGTCTCTGGATAGTTTTTGGGATTCGTCCGGGATCCCGTCGGGGTCTTTTCGGGACTTTTTCTCGACTAATACGGGATCATTTGCGGACCCTTTCGGCATCATTTCTGGATAGTTGTCGGGATCCGTTCGGGATCCCGTCACGGTCATTTCGGGACTATTAGGGGATCATTTGAGGACCTTTCCGGCATCATTTCTGGATAGTTTTCGGAATCCTTTCGGGATCCCGTCAGGGTCATTTCTGGACTTTTTCGGGATCATTTAAGGATGGCTTTCAGGATTCGTCCGGGAATCCGTCAGGGTAATTTTTGGACTTTTCCGAGACTATTTCGGGATAATTTTGGGACCTTCCCAAGATCATTTCTGGATGGATTTCGGGATCTGTCCGGGATGCCGTCAGGGTCATTTTGGGACTATTAGGTGATCATTTGAGGACCTTTCCGGCATCACTTCTGAATGGTTTTCGGTATCCGTTCAGGATCCCGTCGGAATCGTTGCGAGACTTTTTCGGAATAATTTGGGATCCCTTCCGGTATCATTTCTGGATGGCTTTCGGGGTCATTTAAGGATGGCTTTCAGGATTCGTCCGGGAACCCGTCAGGGTAATTTTTGGACTTTTCCGAGACTATTTCGGGATCATTTTGGGACCTTCCGGCATCATTTCTGGATGGTTTTTGGGATTCGTCCGGCATCCCGTCGGGGTCATTTCGGGACTTTTTCTCGACTAATACGCGATCATTTGCGGGCCCTTTCGGCATCATTTCTAGGTAGTTGTCGGGATCCGTTCGGTATCCCGTCAGGGTCATTTTGGGACTATTAGGAGATCATTTGAGGACCTTTCCGGCATCATTTCTGGATATTTTTCGGGATCATTTGGGGTCCCTTCCGGCATCATTTCTGGATGGTTTTTGGGATTCGTCCGGCATCCCGTCGGGGTCTTTTCGTGACTTTTTCTCGACTAATACGGGATCATTTGCGGACCCTTCCGGCATCATTTCTGGATAGTTGTCGGGATCCGTTCGGGATCCCGTCAGGGTCTTTTCGGAACTATTAGGAGATCATTTGAGGACCTTTCCGGCATCATTTCTGGATATTTTTCGGGATCCTTTCGGGGTCCCATCAGGGTCATTTCGGGACTTTTTCGGCAACATTTAAGATTGGTCTTCAGGATTCGTCCGGGATCCCGTCAGGGTAATTTCTGGACTTTTCCGAGACTATTTCGGGATCATTTTGGGACCCTCCCAAGATCATTTCTGGATGGATTTCGGGATCTGTCCGGGATGCCGTCAGGGTCATTTTGGGACTATTGGTGATCATTTGAGGACCTTTCCGGCATCACTTCTGCATGGTTTTCGGTATCCGTTCAGGATCCCGTCAGAATAATTGCGGGACTTTTTCAGGATCATTTGGGGTCCCCTCCGGTATCATTTCTGGATTGTTTTTGGGATTCGTCCGGGATCCCGTCAGGGTCATTTAGGGATGAGTTCGAGATCCCGTCAGGGTCATTTCGGGACTATATCCGGATCATTTCTGGATGGTTTACGGGATCCGTCCAGGATCCCTTAAGGGTCATTTCGGTACTATTAGGTGATCATTTGAGGACCTTTCCGGCATCACTTCTGGATGGTGTTCGGTATCCGTTCAGGATCCCGTAGGAATCATTGCGGGACTTTTTCGGAATCATTTGGGATCCCTTCCGGCATGATTTCTTGATTGTTTCGGGATTTGTTCGGGATCCCGTCGGGGTTATTTCGGGACCTTTTCGGGGCTAATACGGGATCATTTGGGGATCCTCTAGGGGTCGTTTCGTGACTTTTTCTGTTTTATTTCGGGATCATTTGGGGACCCTTCCGGCATAATTTCTTGATGGTTTGCCGGATCCATCAGGGTCATTTCGGGACCATTTTGGGATCATTTCGGGACCCTTCCGAGATCATTTCTGGATCCGTCCGGGATGCCGTAGGAGCCATTTCGGGATTTTTTGTTACTTTTCCGGGATAGTTTTTGGACCCTTCCGGGATCATTTCTGGATCTGTGCGGGATCCCATCTGGGTCATTTCCGGACTATTTCGGGATCATTTTGGGACCCTTCCGGAATCATTTCTGTATGGTTTTCGCGATCCGTCGTGGATCCCCTCGGAGCCATTTCGGAACTTTTTCTGGAGTATGTCGGGATAATTTAGGGACCCGTCCTGAATATTTTCTGGATGGTTTTTGATATCCGCCCGGGAGCCCGTCAGGGTCATTTCGGAACCTTTTCGGGATCATTTTGGAACACCTTCAGGGATCATTTCTGTGTTGTTCTCTGGATACGTCTGGATTCGTGTCGTTGTCATTTCGGGTTTTTTTTGGGACTATTCCGGGAACTTTTGGAGACCCTTTCGGGGCATTTCTGGATGGTTTTCGGGATCCATCCGCGATAGCGTGGGGGTCATTTCGTAGCTTTTTCTGGATAATTTCGGGATCAAATGGGATCCTATCAGGTTATCAGCTCATTTAGTTCTTTTTTTTACTCAATTACAAAAATAAAATGCATTAGACAGAAAACAAAATTTTAAACAGATAACTTGATAAGCAGGCTAACGCGAATAGCCCATATATTTAAATGTCTCCTTGCGGACAGGGCCGCGGGTAAAGGCTAGTTAAACATATATGTATATATTAACTTATTTATTCATAACAGATTTAAATATACCTACACAAAGCATTGCCTCATACACACCCTCATCTATACTTGTTGGCTTTTTTCGCGAGTGCAAGCAGCAGTGAACAAATTTGCTTGAAAACAAAAAAGAACAGATGAACAAAAAGAAAAACTTGTTCGTTCATCAGAAAAAGAACTAAAGAATCGAATCTCTGAAATGAACGAAAAAGCACAACTCTAGCAAACGTAAAATCTAAATGTCACGCAGAACAAAAATTGGAAATCGAGTTAGGGTTTCACGCAGCAAATTCAATTTGCGTTGCTCTCATACAAGTTGTATGTGCATGAGACATTTTTGACAGAAAATGACTTGCGTGCGTTTATATTAGGTTCGCTTGTAACAAATTTACTTGGAGAGAGATTATTATTCACAAAACATTATTATTAAGATTTTCACCTATTGAGAAACACAACATTATGTACCTTAGGGTGGATCGATTTGTATGGACGAAAGTTAACCGATATCGCGCCATTGGTTTTTCGATAGTATTTGGGCTCAGGAAAAAAATGTCCACTACGCATACCCAAAAAAATAATTTTCGAGCCTGCGAAATATCATTTTTTTTGACATTTTTTCGACTTTGATTGATGCATAAGCTTGTGTTAAACGCATCTATATGAAAATTGTCATTGTACCGCGGCCTTAAGCGCTCATAGTGAGCTGCACAACAACGGTTGCCACTTTGGTTCATTTGGACCCAAAATGGTCCTTTGCTTTTTAGGCAAGTCGCTTTTGATCTTTTTTCGTTTCACAGAGGTAAAAATGCAGAATGCGTTCCAAAACTTGCCTGATTAATCAGCTTCTTAAGCCCCGATTCTAGTGTGGTAACAACATTCTTCACCACGGTAACGAAACCATATAGTAACTTTACACCCTTTTGGTATTCTACCCGCTAAAGTAGCCGGATAATTTTTTACCCACAAAAGCAGGCGGTTACATCGAAATAACCACACAACAGCTGTTGTTTAGAAAAAGGCAGAACTGAAAAATAAAGAATTGTAAGCGCAAATAAGTAAAGATAATAGTAAAAAAGTGTTGCCTCTTGCTATACATATTTGTTTACATTATGTACTTTCACAGAATAAATTACAATATACCTATGTAGAAACTTATCATGCATAATATGCATATACACATCGTCCCGTTTATTCGTTAACCTCGTATCCACAAGTGAGACATTTTCGGTAAAACGAACACGGTTGCCACACTATGTTTTCATTTGGGACCAAAATTCATCGAAAAAAGGACCAAATTTTTGTTTTATTTTATTAATAAAAATACAAAATTTTAGGATGTTTCCATATAAAATTTTACTGAACATAGTGAAGACTTTACTTTAATTCAAGCTGAGCAAACGAATATATGTGGATGCAACCAAAAATGGTACTATATTTTGACATAGGATAAGTCTATGTCTTTACCAACCAAACGTTGTCAAGTTTTGGTCACAAAGCTCTTGGTTCTAGCATTATGTTTGATTGCAATGCAATAAAATGTATAGTGCAGTTAGGTTTTAGTAAGAAATGGTTCAAAATTTGCGTTCTGGTATTGCCGAACTATGTATTTGGAAAACTCAGTAAATCATAAATGAAACTAGTTAGTGCTATTTTTATAGATGCTTTCTTTTTCCCTTAACGTTTAAACTTCATATCAGAGCCTAGATTCAGTAAGTGTGAGTTTTGATCCCAGGTCTCAGGGGTTCTGATAGCACCTACGGGAATAATTTTATACAAAACATTTCTTCCGAAATCAAATCTCCTTTGCATTTGCTTCCTTCTGTCTTCGAATTAAAATATTTCTTGTGCCAAGATACTTAGTTTTCAATTACCTTGCGTGGCTAAACACCACAATAGTCCTGGAATTCCTTGAACTCATTGAGCTGGGTGAGAAAGATTTAAATATCAACGTGCCAAATCAGAAGTAATGCATAGAATTTCCTTGTATACGTTTTGAAAGTGTTAGGCTCACGGCAGAGTGCTCGCTAAAGGCTATGCTAGGCGAGAAGCAATTTTTATTTTCATATATTTACATAGTGCTTGATAAAAGATCGAAATATCTAGCCGTTATTAATATTATTATGAAACAAGAGTTTTTTTGATTAGTCGGTTATTTTATCAAAAATTAACGGCAATGTGTTTGCCAACACTTTTCTTTTTAATGCCTGGCATAAATTATATCCTGGGTGAAATGTTATTGTTCTGGTACATTTTATTGACTGAGCAATTTTTTATGGTGAGAGTTCCATTGAAGTAAATTCAAAATTATATGGGAGCTAACGAAAGTGTGGCGAATTTTTGGGCAACATGGTTAATTTTTACCTGAGTGAAAAAGAAAGAAAAGTACCAATCGTGGCTACTGTCTAAAAAGGATAAAAAATTGAAGAAAAGAGACCAGCGGACCAAATGGGGATGGAAGGGACCATTTTTGGTCCAAATGGACCAAAGTGGCAACAGTGAAAGCGAAGAAAACTACCTTTCAAATTTCTCCACAGACACTGGTGAGTTTTTCGGTGATGACAGCGTTACCACTTGGGCCAGAATCGCGGATAAAAGAACTGGTAACGATATTCGGTTACATAATGTTCTGGGAACTATTTTACCGGTAACGCTCAGAATCGAGGCGTTAATTGCAATCGATTTCCATCAACCCGCATACAATCTTCCATTTACTGGACTTCTTCCCACAATTTCTAGCTACATACATATGTGTTGCACATATTCAAAAATCGTTTAAACATTAAATTTTAGCAGGCCAAAGGCAACAGGAGCAGATAATTTAGGCAAAGACACACATAAAAGAGTAATGACGGATTTTACAAAAAAAAAAAAAAAAACAATTTTCGTTAATACAACGGACGTCAGAACGAAAGATGTTTTGGTGATTAGATATTTCGATCGATTACCAAACAAATTTCGTCATAGATTTTTGTCACTAGTTGAGCTAAATAAAAGTGATACAACACTGAATTTAAAATTTATTTGATAGTTTTATAAACATTGCCATTGATGGACCCAATACTATGGCCGGCGAAAAAATTAATTGAAAACAAGGATTTTACATTACGTGTAACTCACAGAATTTATGTTCAAGCTGTGCATTCAAGCATACCGACGATATTGAGAGTTTGTTTAGGAATAGTATATAGAAGTGTCATACGAAAAGTAACACTTTTAAAATTTGTTGTATACGATCTCGTTTTAAAAAAAGAGTTCAAGGAATTTCACGACTATGGTGGTGTTGAGCCATTCTAATACTTAGCACCAGGCCCGACGAGAGGGGGAGGGGGACTGAGAAGGTCATTATCCCCGGCCCGGGCTTTGGAGGGCCCGAGAATCTCAAAATGTTATCCAAGCTTTCGGCCTTGCTTAGCACCTCTGTTACCCGGTTGGCTCACGCATTGAGAAGCAGTGGGATGCGATTCGGCTATATTTTCTAGCCTCGTTCCTATAAGTTCGTGGCAATATTCATAACATGGATAAAAAGTTCCAAACAGGGAAGTTCGTCTGCCTTATAGCAACTAATTAAGGAACATTTCGAGTAATATATGCATAGTAACTGTATAAAAATATCTAATATTAGTTTGGCGACCTTTCTATTTAATAAGTTTTTATTTATTTGCCGGCTTGAGGCCTGATGATTTGGAAAATAAAAAACAGATGTTTTAAATTTTTACCAATATTTCGGTTATGCACGATAACCGTCCTCAGGGTGAACTATAAACAAACAGAACACAAAATAACATAAAATTTACATCAAACAACAAATTACAATTATTAACAAAACTTCTTAACCCTCCGATGAGTGAGAAGGTCCCTAGGGACCTTTTTGCCTTTTCAAACTGAAATTACTCCTACTTCGGCCACTACAAAATTCTAAGAAAAATTCGAAGACATGAACTTTATTGCTTTCAAGGGAAGGCACAATATTCTAATTTTATACTACTAGCAATAAACCAGTTCTTAGAATTTTTTGTTTTTATCATCATCGCTAATATCTTTGAATTCAGGTAGACGTACGAAAGAGTATAAAAGAAGTTGTAGTTTCGTAAACCAAATCAGTCAAAGTTTAGACAGCGAAGAGTAAAATCGTGTGTGATAGAAACAAAAATATAAATATGACAGATGCAAGTAATTTGGAAGTTGCTGAAATGGTGTACGCCGTAGTAGACGTTACCAGCAAATGATTGCGTATGAAAGGCGTGCAGTTGATAGTAGATTTGCTGATTTTATGGACGAAGACATGGATGAAGAAATTGATATTGCTGCAATTGATAATTATGAAGTTGAGGATGATGAAGATCGCACATACCAACCTGCTGAAGAGTCAGATGCCGAAACTGAAGCATACGTTGAGCAAAATGAAGATACTGATGACGACGATGATGAAGAGGAAGAAAATGATGGACAGGAAACGAATGAAAGTTACTATATTGGTAAAGATGGCACCCAATGGCAAAAAGCACACCAACATCACGCACTCGTAATCATAACGTGGTCGATTTCACAAGAAAGAAACCAGGACCAACAGGAAATATACACGACCCCTACACAATAATGCGTTCAATCATGACACAGGAAATAATACACTTAGTGCTACGTGAAGCAAATCGTAAAGCAGGGAGGTTATAGCTGCATGGAATCCCACGAAGAAAAAGGAGTGGAAGCCAGTGACAGTGATAGAGTTTGACGCCTTTGTAGCTATTCTTTTGTATGCTGGACTCACAAGAACAAACCATGAACCAGCTATGGAATTATGGGCGCGACGCGTTGCCCAATATACAAAGCTGCGTTGTCGTACGATCGCTTCATGTGTATAAAGCAATTTATTCGATTCGACAATGGAAATACTCGACAACAGCGAAACTGCGGCGATTGACGATATTTGGCAAATGTTGCAACATAACTTGGCAGCAGCTTACACTCCTCATGAAGCACTAACAGTTTATGAGCAGTTGTTCCCTTACAGAGGCTGCACCCGCTTCACACAATATATTCCGCCAAAGCCAGCTAAGTTTGGTTTGAAAGTATGGTAGTTATGAGACTCACAGAGTTATTATCCTGTGAAGGGAATGATATATTCTGGAAAACTGCCAAACCAACAACGAGAGATAAACCAAGGGCAGAACGTAGTGCAGGATCTTGTGGAAAAGTATTTAGATGCTGGCCGCGGATAATTTCTTTACCACTCTTGACTTGGCGTGTATTTTGATGAGGAGGAAGACCGCATATATTGGTACAGTGCGCTACAACAAAACATTCATTCCACAGGAGTTCAAGAAGAACCCGAAGCGCACCATCAATAGTACATTATTTGGGTTCAACTAAGGGGATATAGCGTTATGCTCATTCGTGCCGAAAAAAAATAAAGTGGTGAGCGTGCTCTCCACAATGCACTACACCTGCCGCGTTGACGAGCAAACCGAGAATCGGAAGTCCTATGCCATATTAGATTACCATGGATCAAATGCTAGGCACTTACAGCTGCAAAAGAGTAACACAACGATGGCCGTTGGCCATGTTTTATAATATACTGGACGTCGCTGTATTGGCTGCTTTTACAATTTACAACGAAATGAAGCCTATAAAAAGGAGTGACAGACGGCGGTCGTTCTTGTTACTGCTAACGAAACAATTGGCCACACCAAATATCGAAGAACATGCCCTGAACAACTATAACCTCATCCAAGTATACGCAATGCGTCCCCCTGTGGGTTAGGGGTTAGAATATGCCCACGGTAGGTATACCGGTCGTAAAAGGCGACCATAATACCATGGGTACCCAATCCATGAGTAAGGTGTTTTACTCGAAAGGTAGCAGGGTGGAGGCGGTGTATCACCCTGTGGGACCCTAGGCAAGGTCTTTATAAAAACTGCTACCGCGGGAGCAGGAGAAGCCAGTGTGATCTGGTGCACTGCATCGAACGATGCTTTATACTCAGGTCTCACCTCCTGTCCTGGGATGGCCCCCTTGTGGGAGCATCGCGGTGGCTGTGGTTTCAAATAGAGTTCACTTATGACACACGCTCTGAGTAGACTTGTTTTCCCTTGGGGACCCTAGACCCAAGGGAACTCGTTCTCATGCTTTCCACGGCAGTCCCAATTTCATTGAGAAGCTGACCCTGAGGAGCAGATGATAGGTTGGTCACATCCCTTAATTTGTGACAAATGCTGTAAATAAGTTGTCGAAAGATGGTGTAAGAACGCATGCCTATCGTCAGCCGAAAAACAATCGATAATTGTACGAGTGGGCCGGTGCTCATCTCGTCTTTTGAGATGTTTGAGGCTGCTTTAGACTGCGTAAGCGAATAGGAGGCGTTCGCTGTGTGGATGGCCACATCCTATATGTGGCAAGATTTGACGTTGTCAAATCACTGCAGTGTGGCGGACTGCAATGCAAAGATGTTGCTGGGGCAGGTACTCGGTACTTACAGGTCTGTGAGCGGAAAAGGTTGGCCACATCCCTTAATTGTGGTAGGAGTGTATTTGGAGGCAAATCGGTGCATAATTGTTGCGCAATTGAGTGGAAATTGGTGCGAAATTAGTAGCGAAAATGGAAGCCAATAGTAGACAATATGGCACACAATGCTAGGTCAACGAGTGTGGCCTCAAGCGATGTCGAGGGGCATTGTTGAGGCGGGCACTCGGCACTCACAGGTCTGTGTGCGGAAAAGGTTGGTCACATCCCTTGATTTAAATTGTGATGGTGTTTGAAGACGGAGCATAATTGGATGCCAAGCTCACTTTCTAGTGCGGCCCTTTAAGCAATATCTAAGCAAAACCAAGCTCCGTCGTTAACAATGTATTTATACATTGTTGTAACACTGCAGGACAGAAAAGGTTGGTCACATTCCTAAATTGCGACAAAAACACAATATCTCAATCTGGTTAACTTGTTAATCAGATATCGAGATATCGAAATCAATGAAAGAGGGATTCTGAGGCAAGCACGGAACTCGCGGTGGAGTTGCCGTGCAACCGGGTGCCATTACCCGAAAATGGAAGAGGAGGATGGATAGTCCTCCTCGGCCAAACCAAGGCTGGTTGACTTGAACACCCCAGCTCACCGAATTGGTACCAACTTGTTGGGCCGAAGATCAACGGACATTGATCTGTGTTTTACACCGGAGGTAAGTCTTCACGACAGGGACTCCCGTAATACACGTTCTTTCGTCTATACGCAATGCGATGGAAGCATTCGATGTCAGGGTAAGAAAAACATCTTCAAATTCAAGAATAGAATAAATATTTATTTTTTTTTTTATTTTTCTTTTCATTTCAGGTATTACCAAGACCGATGGAAAGCAATGCACCGTCGTTTGCGGCTAGGTCAAGTAGACCGTCATGTCGCCTTTGCCGTTCTGAGTACGGGCGGCAGCGGAAAACGCGAAAACTGCTTCGGCTGCGGCAACGCTGTTTGCGGAGAACACAGCATACTTTTACATCGCTGCAACACTTCCGCACAGGGCGGGGGATAAGAAGTACACGCTCAACAACAATAATTTTTAAACTTTTTTATAATAGTCTTAAGAAAATACAAGCAAAAAAAAACGTTTTTTTAAATTTAAAAAATTATTTTTGTATGTAGAATTTAGTTATAAACTATATAAACAAAAAAACAAAAATCAAAAAAAAATCTTTATATGAAAAAAACATGATTTACAAAAAAAGGTCCGTAGGGACCTTTTCACACGGCCGTGAAGTTCAGAACTGTCACTCATCGGAGGGTTAAACATTAAAAACATACATTTTTGACACGTCTTTCCCTTTCTACGTGGAGTTGTTAACTATTTTTGTTTGCTTTTAGATGCCTATAGGAGAGCGCGAGGGAGGGTGGGGCCGTGTGTAGAAGTCCACGAAAGTGGGGAAAGCTTCTGACCGCCATTCACCTGGGAATGGCCAGAGCGATTCTTTTGCATGCGGTTCAAGCAGCTCACTACTGCCGGTCGCTTGCGGCCAAGTATCCTCTGGGTAGCCGCTAAACACCCGTTTAGCGGTGAGCTAATGTGAGAAGGCGACAACCTGGCTAGGCCACTCTGACATAATCGGTTTAAGGGCTAGCCGGGGGAGATTTCATCGGCAGCGTCTGTACACCTCTAGGTGCGGCTGCAAGCGGGCGTCTGTCTTGGAGCAAGCGGCTCGCTATATAAACGTGCCAATTAATATTTTCACCCCCGCTGAGCGGGTTGTGCGCTGGGCTTGGGACCCGTCACGTAAAACCATACTCCAATGAAATATAACAACAAGCCTCGGATAAATACACTCTCTATTGATGACGACCATGGCAAACGTTTGAAGGACAATGAATTGAGGGCATGCACCTGGAACGTCCGCTCCCTGAATGGGATTGGTGCAGATGCCCGGCTGGTTGATGTCCTCGTCAAAGCAAAATCTGACATCACCGCCATTCAAGAAATGCGTTGGACGAAGCAAGGAAGAAAGAAGATCAAAAATTGTGACATATATTGGAGTGGCCATGCGAATAAGCGCAGTTTCGGCGTCGGATTCGTGGTGGGAGAGAGACTTTGTCGCCAAGTGCTGGCGTTCACGCCTGTGGACGAGCGTCTCGCCGCTATTCGAATAAAAGCAAAATTTTTTAATATATCATTCATCTGCGCCCATGCGCCGACAGAGGAGAAAGACGATGAGGTGAAAGACACTTTTTATGAACGATTAGAACGCACATACGAGCGCTGCCCCCGTCATGATATAAAAGTCGTGCTTGGCGACTTTAACGCCAGGGTGGGCAAAGAAGGTGTTTTTGGCCCTACAGTCGGAAAGTTCAGCCTACACAATGAAACTTCTCCTAACGGACTGAGGCTGATTGACTTTGCCGGTGCTCGAAACATGGTCATATCAAGCACGAGGTTCATGCATAAAAAGATACATCAAGCTACATGGATGTCTCCTGATCGAAATACTCGCAATCAGATCGATCACGTTGTGATAGACGGACGGCATGCCTCCAGTGTTTTAGATGTGCGAACGATCCGAGGACCTAACATCGATTCGGACCATTATCTCGTTGCAGCCAAAATACGCACCCTCCTCAACGCGGCTAAAAACAATGAACAAAAAACACAAGGAAAGCTAGACGTCGAAAAGCTTCAATCACAACAGACTGCCAATGATTTCGCAACTCGACTCTCACACCTGCTCTCTGAGGGCACAACTCATCCTGAAGGAATACAGGAGCAGTGGGAGCATATCTCCAAAGCACTTCATACTGCCGCCGAGGAAAAAATTGGTTACCGGCGGCCACGAAAAAACAACTGGTATGATGAAGAATGCCGCGTTGCAACCGAAAGAAAAGACGCTGCCTACAGGGCTACGTTAAAAGCGAGCGCGACAAGAGGAGTGTGTGAACGCTATCGTGAGTTGAAAAGGGAAGCGAGACGCCTTTTCAGGAAGAAAAAAGCTGAAGCAGAAAGGCGTGAGTGCGAGGAGCTTGAGCTGCTAGCCACCAGGAATAACGCCCGAAAATTCTACCAAAAAATACGGCGACAGACGGAAGGTTTTAAGACCGGGGCAAACTCCTGTAGGAATGAAAACGGCGACCTTGTAACTGATGTCCAGAGAGTGCTTAGATTATGGAGGGAACACTTCTCTGCTCTCCTAAATGGAGGCAGCAATTCACCGCGCAGAGATGAAGAACCCGATCCCGCAATCGATGATGATGGAATATATGTCCCCACGCCCGATTATGACGAAGTTAGAATAGCAATAACCAGATTGAAAAACAACAAGGCCGTGGGCGCTGATGGATTGCCTGCGGAGCTATTCAAGTTCGGCGGCGAGGAGTTGGTAAGGCGCATGCAGCAGCTTCTTAGCAAAATATGGGCGGACGAAAGCATGCCCGACGGTTGGAATCTAAGTCTTCTTTGCCCAGTCCACAAGAAGGGGGATACTGCAAAATGCACCAACTATCGTGGAATCAGCCTTCTTAATATCGCATATAAGGTCCTTTCAAGTGTATTGTGCGAAATATTGAAGCCCACCGTGAACCGGCTGATTGGACCTTATCAGTGCGGCTTCAGACCTGGTAAATCTACCATCGACCAGATTTTCACAATGCGCCAAATCTTGGAAAAAACCCGTGAAAAGAGAATCGACACACATCACCTCTTCGTCGACTTTAAAGCCGCCTTCGACAGCACGAAAAGGAGCTGCCTATATGCCGCTATGTCTGAATTTGGTTCCCCGCAAAACTTATACGGCTGTGCAAAATGACGTTGAGCAACACCATCAGCTCAGTCAGAATTGGGAAGGACCTCTCCGAGCCGTTCGAAACTAAACGAGGTTTCAGACAGGGTGACCCCCTATCGTGCGATTTCTTTAATTTGATGCTGGAGAAAATTATACTAGCTGCAGAACTTAACCGCACTGGAACAATATACTATAAAAGCGTGCAATTACTGGCATATGCTGATGACATTGATATCATCGGCCTAAACACCCGCGCTGTTAGTTCTGCTTACTCCAAGCTGGAAAAAGAAGCGGTAAGGATGGGTTTGATGGTGAATGAGGACAAAACGAAGTACCTGCTGTCATCGAGCAAAGAGTCAGCGCATATGCGCCTTGGCAACCACGCTACTGTTGGCAGCCATAATTTCGAAATAGTAAAAGACTTCGTTTATTTGGGAACCAGCATCAACATTAGCAACAACATCAGCACTGAAATCCAGCGAAGAATCAATCTTGCCAATAAATGCTACTTTGGACTAGGTAGGCAATTGAAAAGTAAAGTCCTCTCTCGGCGAACGAAAATCATACTCTACAAGTCACTTATCGTACCCGTCCTGCTATATGGGGCAGAAGCATGGACCATGACAACAGCAGATGAAGCGGCTTTGGGAGTGTTCGAGAGAAAAGTTCTTCGAAAGATTTATGGACCTCTACGCGTTGGCGATGGCGAGTACCGAAGAAGATTTAATGATGAGCTGTACGAGCTATACGCAGACATCAACATAGTCCAGCGAATTAAAACGCAGCGGCTGCGCTGGCTAGGCCATGTTATGCGAATGAAAGATGATGCTCCGGCCAAGAAAGTGTTTCTATCGGAACCCGCCTATGGAAGCAGAGGTAGAGGGCGGCCCCCACTCCGTTGGAAGGACCAGGTGGAAAACGATTTAAACTCCCTTGGTGTGACCAATTGGCGCCGGTTGGCGGAGCGAAGGAGCGACTGGCGCGCCTTGTTGGACGGCCATAACCGTTTAGACGGTTAAGCGCCAATTAAGTAAGTAAGTAATAGGAGAGCGCGGTGTTTGCTACATCTGTTTTGTAGTTAATTCTTGTGTTAGTTGGTGTGTTTATATTTATATCATTACAATATTTAAAATCTGATTTATGTTGTGCTAATCGAGGCTTTAATTTAGATTTATTTGTTCAAACATATACTTTGCTGCATAATTCTTTATCGTTTCCGTTACACGGGATTCGATAAATAATGTTGCTTTTCCATTTGCGGTATTTTCGATTCAGTTTGGTTAAACATACTTTTTTAAGTGCTCATAGGTTTATGTGCTATTTTAATATCTTCTTTATTATAGATGTCAGATGTTGATAGGCGCTCATATAATTTAGGTACTTAAATTAAGGGAGATACAGTCCAGTAACTCAGGAACTGACGCAGAGTGAAGTCTCTTAAGGTGCTACTTAACACACACTTCCCAACGGGAGATGCTGCGGGATATTTGTATAACAACGTCTACATATGGAGCGAGCATTACCAGAATCGGTGACAAATACCAAAATTGAATGCAAATAATAACTTTGGCGGGAAGCACCATTCATCTGAACACGAAAGACTACATGCTTACTAGTTTGACATCTTTTTTAGTCAAAACGCTAGAGAGATTAATGAACGTATATATAAAGTAATATGAATGAAACATTGGGGGTATTTTCTGGTCCAGTGCAATAACGCCGCGGGCGTTATTTCCTAAAAGTTGGAAACAACGATCGCAAACAAAAGGAGATTATGCCCACGGGCTTTATTTTTTTATACTCAGCTGAGCAGAGCTCACAGAGTATATTAATTTTGTTCGCATAACGGTAATCCGTAACGGCAAAACTAATCGAGATAGATATAGACTTCTATGTATCAAAATGATCTGGGGGAAAAAAGAAATTCATTTAGCCATGTCCGTCCGTCCGTCTATCCGTTAACACGAGAAATTGAGTAAATTTTGAGGTATCTTGATGAAATTTGGTATGCAGGTTCCTGGGCACTCATCTCAGATCGCTTTTAAAATGAACGAAATCGGACTATAACCACGCAAAGTGGGCGACATCGAATATTTCGAAAAACCGAAAAAGTGGTAGGTGGGTTGACCTTATGACGCAGAATAGAAAATTAGTAAAATTTTGGGTGGTACCGCCCACTTTTAAAATAAGGTAATTCAAAAGTTTTTCAAGGTGTAATTTGGCAGTCGTTGAAGATATCATGATGAAATTTGGCAGGAACGTTACCCCTATCACTATATGTGTGCTAAATAAAAATTAGCAAAATCGGACGACGAACACGCCCACTTTAAAAAAAAACAAATTTTTAAGTCAAATTTTAACAAAAAATTGTATATCTTTACAGTATATAAGTAAATTATGTCAACATTCAAGTCCAGTAATGATATGATGCAACAAAATACAAAAAAAAAGAAAATTTCAAAATGGGCATGACCCATTTCATTTGATTTGTCTAGAATACTTTTAATGCCATATGTCGAGCAAAAATTTATCAATCCTTGTGAAATTTGGTATGGGCATAGATTCTATAACGATAACTATTTTCTGTGAAAATGGGCGAAATCGGTTGAAGCCACGCCCAGTCTTTATACACAGTCAACTGTCTGCCCTTCCGCTCGGCCATTAACACGATAACTTGAGCAAAAATCGATATATCTTTACTAAACTTTGTTCACGTACTTATCTGAACTCACTTTATCTTGGTATAAAAAATGGCCGAAATCCGACTATGACCACGCCCACTTTTTCGATATCGAAAATTACGAAAAATGAAAAAAATGCCATAATTCTATACCAAATACGAAAAAAGGGAGGAAACATGGTGATTGGATTGGTTTATTGACGCAAAATAGAACTTTAGAAAAAACTTTATAAAATGGGTGTGACACCTATCATATTAAGTAGAAGAAAATGAAAATGTTTAGCGGCACCCGACAGATGATATTCTGGGTCACCCCAGTCCACATTTTGGTCGATATCTCCATATCGTACAGACACCTTATAGAGGCACCCCTGGTCGACCTTTATGGCGATATCTCGAAAGGGCGTCCACCTATAGAACTAAGGCCCACTCCATTTTAAATAATCATTAACATCTTTGATTTGATACCCATATCGTACAAACGCATTCTAGAGTCACCCCTGGTCCACCTTTATGGCGATATCTCAAAAAGGCGTCCACCTATAGAACTAGGGCCCACTTCCTTTTAAAATACTCATTTACACCTTTCATTTGATACACATAATACCCTAAGGCCCACTCTCTTTTAAAATACTCATTAACACCTTTTATTTGATACCCATATCGTACAAACACATTCTAGAGTCACCCCCGGTCCACCTTTATAGCGATATCTCGAAAAGGCGACCACCTATAGAACTAAGGCCCACTCCCTTTTAAAAGACTCATTAACACCTTTCATTTGATGCCCATATCGTACAAACACATTCTAGAGTCACCCCCAGTCCACCTTTATAGCGATATCTCGAAAAGGCGACCACCTATAGAACTAAGGACCACTCCATTTTAAAATACTCTTTAATACCTTCCATTTGATACCCATGTCATACAAACACATTCCAGGGTTACTCTAGGTTCATTTTCCTACATGGTGATTTTCCGTTATTTTGTCTCCAAAGCTCTCAGCTGAGTATGTAATGTTAGGTTACACCCGAACTTAGCTTTCCTTACTTGTTTTTTCTTGCCTTTTTATAGGAAATAACGCCTAAGTCCCTATTACCATTTATAACTTACTACAAACAATTCCATGCTCACATTGGAACAAAATGGAAACAAAGAAAATTACAATAATACAAAATAAGACAAATAAAAATAAAATGAAATAAATCTTTATCAAACAATTAAATTTAAAATAAAATAAAAACAAAATATAGTAAAATAGAAGGGTTGGCTGGACATTAACGGACCATTTCATTTAATTCGAAAACTAAAGAGGTTTGACCTCTGATATTTTGTATAAATGTTATCTGAGGTTATAAACAGTTTAAAAGTAATTTGCGGTTAATTTTACATCAGTAATAACATCACTTTTTACACTTTCAAAATATAGTTTTATATATCTACATACGTTAATATATATAAATAAATCCACAAACCACTGTTTTAATTTAGGTATTGTTGCATAATTTAATAAGTTATTTGTTTACTTCCCGCGAACACAAATGTTGTTAATAGTACTAACGAGGCATGCTGCGCTAACCATTTAGCTATACAGCGGTGGTTTGTTTGACTGGCAAATTTGCTACTTCTATTCCTTTTTACCAACTATATTTATTCAGTGTTGCGCCGTCTGGTGCAAATCACTGATAATGCTGGATTTTTGTTACTATTCCAAAAACAAAATACAATTTTTCAAATTTAGAAAAATTAAAAAAATAACAATAATTATCATTTAGAAAAAAATTATTGTTCTGGCCTTGAGCTCGATTCGAACCTTGAATGATTTATCAATAGGCCGATAAAAACAAAAACAATTGTTAATAAACCATGAGCACTTGGGAATGTCAAACAAAGTAATTGACAATAAACAAAAATCCAGCATTATCAGTGATTTGCACCCGATGGCGCAACACTGAATAAATATAATTGGTAAAAAGGAATAGAAGTAGCAAATTTGCCAGTCAAACAAACCACCGCTGTATAGCTAAATGGTTAGCGCAGCATGCCTAAAGCGTACTGATGATGAAGGCTTAGCACCCTTCGAAATGGATCTATCTGCGTAGCTATGGCAGGTTGTCTGAAAAATTTTCTACGTAGCTCGATTCGAACCTTGAATAATTTGAGAAAATGAAATAACGCCCGCGGGCTTTATTTCTTTGTTTGAAAGGAAACAACGCCAATAGATACTTTCGGAATGTTTTGAAGTGCTATTGATTTTGATAATATATATTTTACCGGATATAGATTCATATGTTCCGGAAATTAGTACCATTAATGTCCTAGCCCAATATTTTGCGAACGATTTGAGATAACCACGTCAATTCATTCATATTCATTGAGCACCTGTTGTAAACACCACGTCAGTGCAATAATGATTTTAAAATTTGGGCTAATAACCTTACAGTTTGTTCAACCCTATTTTCGTTAATTTATCACTCTCTGACCTATAAATCGTCATATGGCTGATGAAATTATCAAATGAGAATATATCAGATGACAGTATCAGTATCGGTTTTTTTTTTATAAGCTACATACATATGTATGTATGTATCCACGATTTTTGCTTAGCTCTTTCGTAAATATTTACACAATTTATATGTTATACTCAGAGTGCTTTGCACACAGAGTATATTAACTTTGATTGGATAACGGTTGGTTGTACAGGTATAAAGGAACCGAGATAGATATAGACTTCCATATATCAAAATCATCAGTATCGAAAAAAAAATTTGATTGAGCCACGTCCGTCCGTCTGTAAAAAAAAAAAAACGAATCGTAATAAAACTTGGTACACAAACTTTCCCTACAGCAGGAAATATTTATAGAAAAAATGGAGGAGATCGGTTAAAGACCACGCCCACTTTTATATAAAAGATTTTTAAAAGGGTTGTAGACGAAAATAATAAGCTATATCTTAGCGAAAAAAACCTTTGTATAAATAGAATTTTTCCTTCTAAATTGAATTATAACATTAAATTAGAAAACACTAAAAGTTTTGAAAATAGGTGTGGCACCGCCCCTTCTATGACTAAGCAATTTTCTATGTTTCGGGAGCTATAACTCGAAGAAAAATTAACATATCATAGTGAAATTGTGTACACATTATTTCCTTATAGCAGAAAATATTTCTAGTAAAAATGGACGAGATCAGTTAAAGACCACGGAAACTTAGACATAAAATAAGTTTAAAGGGGTCTTAGACTAGAATAATAAGCTATAACTTAGCAAAAAATAATTTTGAATCAATGATATTTCACTTATCAAGTTTTATTGTAAGAGGAAATGGGGAGACATTTTTTCTTAAACGGGCGGTGCTACGTGTTATGTAGAAAAGTAATTTATCTGAAATTAAATGTACAATTGAAGCTCACGCTGAGTATATAATGTTCGGTTACACTCGAACTGAGACACCTTTACTTGTTTTAATTAAGTTTGTAAAATGTAAAAGAATTTAGAGTGGGTAAAAGAAAAAAGAATGTGGAGGAATAGAGATTAGTGTTTAACCCGAGACGTTAAGTAGAAGCAAGCGATGACTTAAGACGGAAATAATACGATAGATATACTTATGTATATTAGGGTAGTATTGAAAAAAATACTTTTCTTTTTCAAGACATTTTCATGTTAACCCGGTTATCATTCTGTGTCACGACAAAAAGCTACTTAGCTTTCCACCTACTTGTATTGCAAGCCAAAGAACGCATGTACTGAATAATTTCAACACACCCTCCGTCAGTAAATGTAAGAAGAAACGGATAATTTATTAAATAAACTACCAGATACGCCCGAAACGTGTTTTTTCATTAGAAGCAATTCAGAGGGGGCTTAGAATATATCCGCCGCAGGTATGATTGTCGTAAGAGGCGACAAAAATGCCCAAATGGGTTGGGTAGCGCAACCTTCAAGGGATTGCCTGCGAAATTTATAGCTTGTCCAAACCCAATTGTCAACCTCACTTACCCATGGTGAATTCTGTTTCTTATGCATCCCAGGCTCTGGCGACACCAAGTTCCTCCTGGAACTGGGGGGTAGGGGCGGAATGGCCTAAAGCTTCAATGGGGTCATATTAAATAGTTCGCAAGTCGGTCGGGATTGTACCTTAATGGTGCTTGTTACTGGAACGTGAGTGATCTATATCCAATAACGGACCATCAACATCGATAACACTCCCCAAAACCTTCGGGGAGTGTCTTTATCGCTGCTCATGGAAAAAAGTCCAGCATAATTTGCCATTCAGCTTCGGGTGAGAAGGTGGGATGTATTTGAATACGACATACATCTCATTGTAGTTTTCACCAAGTCCGCATTTAAAAAAAAATACTCCATAAGACAATGAGAGACCCTGTAAATTGCTTAACCTATTTCGCTCGAAATAACTTACACTAGCGGATTAATGATCCAAAAAAGTTCCAGCAATTTTCAAAAGGAATATATGGAGCTTCAACACAAACAACATCAGCTCTGAAATCCAGCGAAGAATCGCTTTTGCCTATAAATGCTGCTTTGGACTAGGTAGGTAATTGAAAAGTAAAATTCTTCTCTCGGCAAACGAAAATCAAGCCTACAAGTCACTTATCGTACCCGCTCTGCTATAGGTTGAGAATCATGGACTCTACGCTTCGGCAACGGGAGTACTAACGAAGATATAATATGATGAATTGTACGAGCTTAACGCAGACATCAACATTGTACAGCGATTTAAAACACAGCAGTTACGCCGTTTCAACGGTTAAGCGTCAATTAAGCATTATCTTCTATAAATCCTCAATAGATAACCTACGCGTTTACATTGTTCCATCCCTAGGAACTAGATTATTATCTGCCAAAGCGAATTTATACAAGGTGATGGCAAAGCGAATTCAACCAATTGGCCGTGCAGAAGAATGCCAAGTCCAAGGCGAATTCAGTAGAAGTGGTGTTATCCCAACAGCTGATTGCTTCTTCTTGATAATTTTCCATACAAAGCCTTGTACAACAATATGTCAGTTAATCGAAATCAATTAAAATTTTCTTTTGACTTGACATTCTTCTGCATGGCGAATTGGTTGAATTCGCTTTGATACCACCTGGTATGGATTCGCCTTGGTCAAGTCAAAAGCAAATTTTTATTGATTTCGAATAACTGACATATTATTGTACAAGGCGTTGCATGGAAAATTATCAAGAAGAAGCAATCAGCTTTTTGGATAACAACCTGCAAGGCGGATTCAGTAGAGGTGGTGTTATCCCAACAGCTGATTGCTTCTTCTTGATAATTTTCCATACAAAGCCTTGTACAACAAAATGTCAGTTAATCGAAATCTATGAAAATTTTCCTTTGACTTGACATTCTTCTGCACGGCGAATTGGTTGAATTCGCTTTGCCACCACCTGGTATGGATTCGCCTTGAATACCTGGTATTGAATTCGCCTTGATTATTTGCCAAATTTTCACGTTTATCTTTTATTTCTTGATTCCAAGGCGAATTCATTACAGGTGGTGTTATCCCATCAGCTGATTGCTTCTTCTTGATAATTTTCGATACAGCGCCTTGTACTACAACATGTCAGTTAATTGAAATCAATGAAATTTTTCTTTTGACTTGACATTCTTCAGCACGGCGAATTGGTTGAATTCGCTTTGCCACCACCTAGTATAGATTCGCCTTGCTTGATTCCAGTTGGAGAAAACACGCTATGAAAAAATTCGGGATCTCCAAAATTTGTTCATAATTACGGTTATAGAAAGGAAACATTTATATGGGAAATCTAGTTATTTAGTTAACGATTAGGAGATAAGTACGGAAATGAAAATAACCAGGTATATGTTACTAGGTCTAAGTAATATCGAGAAAAATGGAAATTGCAGCTCCAAGTGTCTAGTTTAATGATTAAACCAAATCAGCAAAAGAAATATGTAACATTTTTTTAATTTTGTTTCTACGGCTACTTCTCGCCGATTCTATTGTCTTTGATTATCAATATCTCAGCAGCCAATGATCGCACAGAAAGTTAAAGAACTTGAATAAATTTTCTTTAATGACAATCCACTTTTTCGAAAAAAAAAAATGTTCAGTGCACTTAGGCCCATAAAGGTCCCATTGTGATATCACGTGGATCTCTCCCCTACTCAAACCGCTCGATACAGCAAACGTCAGGAGTTCTTAGGTTCCAACTTAGCCAGATCCCAAAGATAGTGCCAAAGCGCGGGACAATCGCACAGAAAATGTTTGACTATTTCTATCTCCTCTTCGTCTTTGCATCTCCTGCAGTAATCATTATAGGGAGCACCCAGCCGTTCTACATGCCTCCCGATTGCTATGTGGCCGGTTATAAGTCCAACCACCAGAGATATGTCCCCCTACCAAGAAGGAGACCTTTTGTGCGTCTCGCGTCCCATTCAGGCCACACAAATCAATTTTCCTTGAAAAGTATGCAAAGACATCACTTTTCTCCAATTCTATTTTGAGCTGACTTTTCTATAACTCAAATGCGTAAAATTTTTTATATAAAATATTTTATATTAAACGAAATTGTTTGAATTTTAATATTTCCCATCGAAAATAATGGTAAGATGTTTTTTAATAATAATTCTAATACATGTTTTAACTATTTTATGTTTCTGTTTAACCGCTGTTGCAGGATGCACGTTTCGCAGCTCAATATCAAGGGCTGACTGGCTATGACGCGATAGTGAACCGTTTTGATATTGATTCTCGAATCCTGCGCATATCAAAAAAAATTAAAGCATGTGCCTTCCGCGTGTCGCGAGTTGGTCGATCTGGCTGCGTTGTTTTATATGTCTGATGTTTGGGGGCACAGATGAACACAACATTGAAGAACAATGTACACATTTCACCTCATTATTGCGAAATATTCAAACAGAGCCATGAATCACAATATCTCTACCAGAATAACTTCTTTCATGCACACTGCAATAAATATCGCGTGATGCTGTTTCCATCGCATCTTTTAATAATTCTTTAATTCAATACAAATGTGTTTTTATGTAGCAGTTGCCTATGCTGCTCAAAACTCGATCTGCATGAAAAAGTGTTAATGCTCATACAGGTCATCACTTGTTATGGATTCGCATTTTCTATGGGAGCAGTAAGGAAGGCGGTCGGCATGATGTGGTGGTGCACAGTGGCTAGTCATTGTCGGCTGGGGCGGGTTCTTGCCAACCTTACTGTTCCTGCGCCATAAACAGAAAAAATGGTCATATCATGTCTATCAAAACTAAAAGCTGTCAAATTGAAAAAAAAACTGACAGAAGCGCAGAGACCGACTCAAAACGCTTATAACTTCAAAACGAAACGACATCCGGTAGAACCGGATGCCTCGGACAGACCGTTAACATTCAAAAAATTTAAATACCAAAAAGATAACCGCAAAAAAAAATTTACCGAACCGGACATGACCGGTTACTAACTGCTGAAAGTCAAAGAAAAAAATGCTGAAAATTAAAATAAAACAAGGCCGAATATATCTTGGGGGCGCCGCGGGTGTTGTTGCGACGCCCGGTGCATTTCCCACCCTCAAAATCCATAGCCACCGTCGCACCTAAAATTCCGGTGGCCCCTTACCTGGTAACCCTAAGTGCCTTCTAAATAAACAAGGAAGTCAGCATTCCCATTTAAAATTACAAATTTATTCAAAATTCATTATTAATATGTGGTTGTTAAACCTTTTCTTTGAACAATCATTGGATTATTAGCTAAATTTCTAATATAAACTATACTCTCTAACAACAAAGGTATTCAAATTAATTTGCTTATATTTTGTTAACCAAAAATATATATAAAGTTCTGTTTTGGTTACTATCATTAGGGGTTGGTGGGTGTGTTGGGTGTTGGTGTTGTTGGTTGCGAGTGTATATAAGTTACATCCATACATACTTGTTCTATACACATACTATTTTAGTGTTATATAGTTTAGCCCCTTATTCATTTTGGCCTTAAAGTACATTGTAACAATAATCACCTATTATTTGCTTTTTTTTTTCTTACAAAAATTATTATGTTGTTATAGTAGAACTTATTTTTGAGTGTAACAAAATATCAAATTGGTATAATGCTAATGCGCATAGTGTAATGATAATAATATGTAATATGTACTAAGAAAATTTGTTACAAAAGCAATAAAGAAGACATTGCGATAGCAATAGGTATTACGTGCACGTATATTACTTTCGTCTTGTTGTTCGACAGATATTACCCGCAATAGGGATTCATATGTATATATATATATATATATATATATATATATATATATATATATATATATATTGCATTTGTATGATATAAGAAAAAAATTTAATTGAAATCCTTTTTCCAATTCGTGCATAATCGACGAATGGCTGCTGTCGCAAAAAAAAATTCTTTAAATTTATGGTTGAGCTCCAAAAATGGAACGCTAAAACTTTTCAAATGCTACAGACCGCTTTTCTTATGATTAAAAACTTATCGAGCTAACTTCAATCATTTTGAAGCAAGAAAAAATATCATTAAAATGAAGAAAAGGAGATGTATGCTCCTTGTTGTATAGCCAACAATTTCGAGTATTCAATAATACAATTTGACAAAAAAAAATCGACCCCTGTTAAATAGTTCAACCGGACTGTATAGAACCCTCTAAGTACCACTTAGAAGTTTCTATAACTAACCTGCAAAAACGCTCTCGTCATTCCACGTCATTTTACCAGATACTCTACAGTCATAGGTTATATTCATAGTCACATTTGCATGAGCGTGGGTAAGTTTTATGACCAAATTTTTTGTAGGGTAATTATATCTAAAGTTATACTTTGCTGATACTTATATGGCCGTCAGAGTACGTACCATGGGTCTCTGCCGGTGTGGTTACCGGTGATGTTGTTGTTGCTGGTGAAGGTGTCGCTGTCGTCGGTTATGGCGCGGGGTCTTTGGCGCGCTGTGTTGGTACTGTTGGTGGTTGTTGCGCTCTGGTCCGAGGTAATCGAATGAACCTGGTGGCGATAAAGCTTCGTGCTGACCTTTACGATCTGGATGACTTGATAATTTTGGCGTTAGTTGTATTGCGCGGCAGCGTACTGCTGGCCCTGGAGGCGGAATTGGTGTCGGACGCTTTTCCGAAGGTGGTAGTGTACTTCGTAAACGTAGAGAAAGGAATTTATCTTCGGATACCAAGGGTTTCTCATCAACAATTAGTTTAGTGCCGCCCGAATCTGAATCGGAATCACTAGAACTTTCCCCACCAGGTGTGACCGTGAAACGCGACCTACTTCAACTGGATATTCTAATATTCTATACGTTGAGCTTGTGTCAACACAACACACCCGTTGTAAAGTTTATTACCACCCAAAATAGACGAGTAGAAACTGTTTGTTCTTCTAGTGTTGGGTTAAGGAATCGGCCTGCAATTCCTCGTTGCAGTCTTTTGGTTCTTCAACAATACTCGCTTGAATACGTGCACAGCCGGCTAGGGTGTTTTGCGATTAGTTGAATATAAGTGGGGATGTGCAGTTGATGTAGCAATAATGTTAATGAAGCAGTATAGGTGCTTGACCCCTTTGCTGTTGAAGTTGTGCCAATAGATGTTACACGATTCTTTGTATAATCGCCGGGCCGCCAAAAATTAGGCTCAAGCAAATCACAAATGCCGGAAACTCATGGCAATTTTCGCTCGTTGTGGTTTCTCAATTTTTCAGACTTCTTCTTGCTTTGTCATGCCGGAAACTCATGGCAATTTTCGCTAGTGATCGCCGGTCTGTTTTTTTCTTGTTTTTGATACTTTTGTATCGCAACTTTCGCCCCATCACGATTCACTAGGTGTGTTCGCACGAACATGCTCCCAAGTGGACCGTAACCGTAGACCATAACAGCAGACCGTAACAAACCTGCTTCGCTTTGAAGACCTGACGATGAAGCGAACAGGAAACCGGATCCTCTGTGGGAAGGTACTGCCAGGGGCCTCCGATGCCAATCAACGTGGGGCACGACTCACCCCTGAGATAAGAGTCTCTTGCTCTACCGACTGAGCTAGCCGGGCAACATAGGTCGATCAAAAAAAGGTTAAGTCAAGTAGGGAATTAATTCTCTTTCCTAGTTTAAAAGGGCTATGCGGCAATTAGACATTTGTTATGGAGAACTCTTCAAAACTCCGAAAAATGATTTCTAGTGGTTATCGCCCCCACAGAAAGGCAAAACAAAAAAGTGTAGGCATTTTGATATGGAGAACTCGTCCAAACTCCGAAAGGCTAGTCCGACCTAAGCGTGGACTGCCAGGGTGTTCACGGTCCTCGGTGAGTCCGCGTGTGAACATCCTATGAGGTCAGTGCTCGGGGAGAATACTGGGCGAGATGTCCCCG
Source organism: Eurosta solidaginis (assembly GCF_040869045.1). Lineage (NCBI taxonomy): Eukaryota > Metazoa > Arthropoda > Insecta > Diptera > Tephritidae > Eurosta > Eurosta solidaginis. The sequence continues at coordinate 284,175,835 of NC_090321.1, read as the reverse complement.
ACCGCCAAAACGCCCAGACAAAAAAGGTCCGATTGGTAGGTAGATATAAAAAAAACAAATTGTAATTTGGCAAAGAAACGTTCTTTCTGGTTCATTGCGGACGAATATCCGAAGCGTGAAAGCGACCTATCAATTTCCGTTTAGGTCTTCGAGATCATACAGTGCATTGCATATTTTTCGAAGCACGCGACACTTCAGGTATTTTGGCAGGTATTTGGCGTTAATGCCCTGTTTGAAGTTACTTAAGGCAAAGTTTTTCCGAAAAACTTCCTGACCTTCCTTATAGTTGACTTGCCCAGAGCCTTGGCCTGATCTAAATTTCTACGGATCTGCTCACGAATATTAGTCAACTTGTCAGTTCTGCTTACTATCGTAACCAGGTCTTCCCGAAGGCTGAGGAGTTTCTCTAAAATTTTGTACGTTGAGGCATGTTGAACCATATTTTGGCCATATAATGCAAAGTATGGAGAGCACTGAATCGCCGTATGGAAATCACTTCTCAAAACAGATAAAATCTCGGGTATATGCTTATCCCAATCGGTATGGTCAGGAAAATCCTAATCTTCGAAACAATTTCTCTATTAACGCGCTCGGATGTGTTTGCTTGGGGAGAATATAACCCCGTCCTCACGTGCGTCACCCCGTAATTTGAAAAAAATTGGTTCATTTCCTTCGAGATAAACTGATTACCCATTGTCACTGTGAATAAACTCAGGGACCCCTACAGCCGGAAAAATTTCTGAAGCGAAGTAATTTATGACGTTAACAGTGGTGGCTCTCTGCATGGGCTTTAGCCAAACGTATTTTGAAAAATGGTCTAGTACTATGAAAAGAAATTGATTTCGCCGCTTAGATATCGGATACGGCCCTAGGAAATCGCAATATAATCGCTGAAATGGCCTCTCGGATGCAAAGGTATTTTTTATAGGCGGTATCGACTGCTGATTAGTAGGTTTTACTGATTTGCAGGTATCACAACGCTGGACGTAGTCCCTGACGTCCTTAGCCTGCTGCGGCCAGAAGTACTTCTGCCTAACACGTTCTAAGGTTTTCTGCCACCCGCCATGGTAACTCCGGTTAGCGTCATGTGCTAGTCTCAGCGAGGAAGCGATTCCTCATTTTCGGTGACGGTCCGAATCAAGTCTAAATATTCGTTACTGCTGAATTCGGGAGAGACTAAATCTATTTCCCCGGGTGTGGTAGTGAAAGTTAACTCATCCACATCAAACCGCGACAGCGCATCTGGTACTACATTCAGGGTGCCCTTACGATGTTCCATTTTAAAGTCGTATCTTTGTAGTAAGAGCGACCACCTCGCCAACCTCCCGCTCAAGTCCTTTTGAGTCATTAACCACTTGAGACTGGAGTGGTCCGTGATAATCCGAAACGGTAATCCCTCAACATAGGGTCGGAAGCGCTTCACGCTGATTATGGCGGCGAGACATTCCAGCTCTGTTACCGTATAATTGCGCTGAGCATTATTCAGCTTTTTCGACACGAACGCGATTGGATGCTCAGCGCCCTCATCATCGACTAAGAATAACACTCCGCCAACACCTATTTTGGAAGCGTCGCATTGTATTACGAATTCCTTGGAAAAGTCGGATTGTGCCAAGACAGGAGCGGAATTCAAGGCTACTTTTAGTTTTTCGAAGGCCTCTATAGCTTCAGGGGTAAGCTTGAACGGGCCTGATGACTTACGGAGACAGTCGGTCAAGGGACCTGCCAAGTCAGCAAAATTGGTAATAAACGCTCTGTACCAATTCGCCATGCCTACAAACCTACGCACTTGCCGAGGGGATTTAGGGATCGGGAAGTTTTGCATTGCTTCTATTTTTTCCGGATCTACTTTCAAACACCCGCTGCCTATCAAGTACCCTAAGTAGCGTATTTCCTTCTGACAAAATTTACTTTTTTTCACGTTTATTGACAGTCCTGCGTCTCTCAAACATTGGGCCACGTCCGCTAGCAATTTCAGGTGGTCTTCAAAATTAGTGCAGCATACCATTAGGTCGTCCAGGTACACAAAGACGTTCTCTCGCAGACGCGAAGGGATTGCCTTGTCCATCAGCCTACCCATAGTCTGCGGTCCAATGCACATACCAAATGGCATTACTTTGAAGTGGTACAGAGGCCTCCACGGAACTGCGAATGCTGTTTTTTCCTTGGAGGACTCTGTCAATTTGATCTGGAAGAACGCGGTTTGAGTTCTTCTTATGCACCGCGTTGACCTTCCTCGAATCTATGCACAGCCTAACTTTACCTGGTTTCCGGACCAGTACTACGGGACTACACCACGGGGAGTTTGATTCTTCTATAACTCCTAATTCGAGTAACCTGTCTAGTTCGCTAAAAGCTTCGGCTTGCCACGGTGGCGAAAGAGGGAAATGTTTGCTTTTTATGGGAACGACATCACCGGTGTCGATGTGATGCTCCACTAATTTAGTTTGCCCTAGGCCTAATTTCTCGTACAAAGGAAACGTCTCGATGACCTTTTGCAATTCTAATTTCCGGTCTGGTGACAATTCATTGAGGTTAAGTTCCTCTTCCTTTTCAGGTCTAATCTCTATGCACTCTACGCTTGGGAATATTTCGGGAGCTAACGCAAATGCTCTCCAAAAATCTACCCCGAAGTACGCTTCTTGGAGCAATGAGGGAACAAGGTAAAAACGAATAACCTTTGTGATGTTTTTGAAGGTCACTGGTAGGGATACTGAGCCTAAAATTTTTTGCTTGTTGCCGCCCGGGGTATATACGAACGCATGTAAGGGCTGATAATCGAAGCCGCTATCCTCTAGGAATTCTAATCCATTTTTCCCTAAGATGGAGACGTTAGCTCCCGAGTCCAACAACCCTACGAGAAAACTATCCTTAATCTTACCTTTACGAGAGGCCTTTCATCCTCTGTAAGCGTCAACGTGGTGGCTTGTAGCAGTCTACGCTCCTGTACCCTCCTGTGGTATCTCTTCCTGCACTTCAAAATATCGTCCGATACCGGGTATTGTTCAAAAATGGTAGGTCTTATTTGTTCATATCTATGTTCCCTTTCTTCAAGGTTTGGTGGAAATTGCGTTTGGCAAGCGACATCCCTATGCTGGCGTTGCAGAATCTTGATCGGCTCGCCCATCGCGGATGAGGACGTTTGACTCTCGGATTCAGAACTATTAGAACTGTCCGTACTGTCAGGGTAAGTTATTATCACGTTTGGGTGTTCCTTTGCCAGGGTACTACTGCACCTCGGAAGCTCATTACCTCCATGCAGAGATTCACCCTCTGGTTCGGTGCACGGGACGACACCTCGAGCACCGTCTGGTGTGGGAGCTATGAAGCCGAACGAGGTTCCCCCGCCTTCTCGCTCGGGTACTGGTTTCCCTGCCTGCGATGGTCCCTAGGGCATTTAGGAGTAAATACACCCTTATACCCACATTTAAAACAAAAAGGATTTTTAATGGGTTCCTCACAATATATATAGGAGTGGCCCATTGCCTGGCAATTCCAGCATTGGATTCCCGAATAGTCCGGTCTCCTGTTGCGTCGATAGTCCAGCGCCTCTATCTGCGGATCCATTTCGCCGTCCTCGCCTTCCATCCTCATGTCCGGGGTTGTCACGCGTGCTTCGTTTACATGCCGTCCTGGGTAAGTGGCTCCCAACAGCTTGCTTTCTTTCAGCACTTGTTCATCTCTGCGTGCTACATCGCGTAGATCATGAAGGGTCCTTACATCTGCGTTGAAAAGCAACAGCTTAAGGCTACTGTTGACGTTCCTTTTTATAATGTCAATCAGTAAAACCTCCGACATTGGCTCTCTTAAGCGCGCGTTCAAGGAGATTATGTCCGTGTGGAACACGTCATAGCACTCACTTGCATTTTGCTTTCGCATGGAGATCTCCATCATGATCTCGTGGTCAGTTTTCAAAGTACCGAACTCTCTTTTTAATGAGTAGCACAATAAGGCATATGTCGCGTTTGGGTTTTGTTTCGTGAACAGCCAGTACCATTGTTAGGCCCGCCCGGAAAGAAACAGGTGGAAACTAGCCATTATTTGTTCGTCCGTGCATTGCGTGCGCTCACACAAGGTGTTCAGCTTAAAAAGGAAATCGGCTACGCTCCCAGTGTCGTCGAACGAGATTTTCCACTCCTGCGGTTTCACTACTATGCTGCTCGGAGCCGGGTACATTGGTGGTACTACTGTTGGAAGTGGGTTACGGTCCATACTATTTGCGTTCCGGTTTTGATGAATTGATTGCTGCGCGGATTCGAGAGCGGCGTTGAGCTGGTCCATATTGTTTCTGATTGACCCCATCTCTCTCCGCATTTCCTCCTGCGAAGCCTGGAACAGTCGGTGCAGCACTTCCACCCACGAGTCTCAAAGAGTAGCTTCGTTCTGCATTCCTGGGGTATTCGCCTGGTACCCTGCAGCTTCTCTAAGGTTTCCAACTCCTTGGTGTAATGGTAAGGCACCAGCTCCAACCGGGGCATAAGTCGACACATTGGTCATTAGCCCCGAGATATCATGCGCGTTTAATAGGGGCGCATTAAGATTACTGGTGCTTACAGGTCTGTCCATTTTTTCGCGGTGGTCGTTCAGGTCCAAGCCGGTATGTGTCCCCGCGGGATTCCCGTATTGCCCCCTACTGGGGTGTGCACCACCAAGGGGCGCCTGGCCTTGGGGAAAGCCCCCCAATTATTACCGCCCCGGTTCTGGCTCCCCCGAAAGCTTCCCGCACTGCCGAACGGAGTATTTCGGCCCGGTTGGCCGTACGACTGCTCGCGTGACATTAGGTAAAGAGATTAACAAAAAAAAAATGTAATTTGTTACGTGGTAGTTTTGGAAAAAAAACTTTAGCCGCGTAACGCAGTTAGGGGTCAAAAAAAAAGGTTTGTATATATATATTTATATGCAAATAGGAAAAAAAAAATTCCAAAAGCTGGAAAAAGAAAAGTGGTTAGTTAAGTTAAATATATAGTGTAATCAATGGGAATGCTGACATCCCCTTCCCGAAGGCACTCGGGCTACAAAAAAAAAATCACATAAATTCATTCATACTTGTCCCTAGTGCTCCCAACCGCAATGCGAGGGGGTCTTAAGGCCCCCCTCCGAGACTGGTTGGGGCCACTAGGTTCACACCAGGCACACACGGGTTGGTCTCAACACGCCCAGCCGCAACGCAGGGGCAGTCTCCAGGGGCTCGCCCCTGCCTTGCATTTGTATGATATAAGAAAAAAATTAAATTGAAATCCTTTTTCCAATTCGTGCATAATCAACGAATGGCTGCTGTCGCAAAAAAAATTCTTTAAATTTATGGTTGAGCTCCAAAAATGGAACGCTAAAACTTTTCAAATGCTACAGACCGCTTTTCTTATGACTAAAAACTTATCGAGCTAACTTCAATCATTTTGAAGCAAGAAAAAATATCATTAAAATGAAGAAAAGGAGATGTATGCTCCTTGTTGTATAGCCAACAATTTCGAGTATTCAATAATACAATTTGACAAAAAAAATCGACCCCTGTTAAATAGTTCAACCGGACTGTATAGAACCCTCTAAGTACCACTTAGAAGTTTCTTTAACTACCCTGCAAAAACGCTCTCGTCATTCCACGTCATTTTACCAGATACTCTACAGTCATAGGTTATATTCATAGTCACATTTGCATGAGCGTGGGTAAGTTTTATGACCAAATTTTTGTAGGGTAATTATATCTAAAGTTATACTTTGCTGATACTTACATGGCCGTCAGAGTACGTACCATGGGTCTCTGCCGGCATGGTTACCGGTAATGTTGTTGTTGCTGGTGAAGGTGTCGCTGTCGTCGGTTATGGCGCGCGGTCTTTGCGCGCTGTGTTGATACTGTTGGTGGTTGTTGCGCTCTGGTCCGAGGTAATCGAATGAACCTGGTGGCGATAAAGCTTCGTGCTGACCTTTACGATCTGGATGACTTGGTAAGTTTGGCGTTAGTTGTATTGCGCGGCAGCGTATTGCTGGCCCTGGAGGCGGAATTGGTGTCGGACGCTTTTCCGAAGGTGGTAGTGTACTTCGTAAACGTAGAGAAAGGAATTTATCTTCGGATACCAAGGGTTTCTCATTAACAATTAGTTTAGTGCCGCCCGAATCTGAATCGGAATCACTAGAACTTTCCTCACTAGGTGTGACCGTGAAACGCCGACCTACTTCAACTTCAACACAACACACCCGTTGTAAAGTTTATTACCACCCAAAATAGACGAGTAGAAACTGTTTGTTCTTCTAGTAGTTGGGTTAAGGAATCGGCCTGCAATTCCTCGTTTAAGTCGTTTGGTTCTTCAACAATACTCGCTTGAATACGTGCACAGCCGGCTAGGGTGTTTTGCGATTAGTTGAATATAAGTGGGGATGTGCAGTTGATGTAGCAATAATGTTAATGAATCAGTATAGGTGCTTGACGCCTTTGAAGTTGCCAATAGATGTTACACGATCCTTTGTATAATCGCCGGGCCGCCAAAAATTAGGCTCAAGCAAATCACAAATGCCGGAAACTCATGGCAATTTTCGCTCGTTGTGGTTTCTCAATTTTTCAGACTTCTTGCTTTGTCATGCCGGAAACTCATGGCAATTTTCGCTAGTGATCGCCGGTCTGTTTTTTTCTTGTTTTCGATACTTTTGTATCGCAACTTTCGCCCCATCACCAGTCACTAGGTGTGTTCGCACGAACACGCTCCCAAGTGGAACGTAACCGTAGACCATAACAGCAGACCGTAACACACTATACCTCTTTCGATGTTGTTGTAGCGATAAGGACACTCCCCGAAGGCCTTGGGGAGTGTTATCGAGTTGATGGTCCTTTGTCGGATGCAGATCCGGTACGTTCCGGTACCAAGCCCGACCATCTCGGGAACGATTTGTTGTGACCAGATGAGACGTTCTAGGCCATTCTGCCCTCCCACATCCATGAGGATATATTCTAACCCCCTAACGCGCTGGATTATCCTTCGATACTCGCCCGACCATAAATCTTCCGGAAAACTTCTCTCAACACTCTCAAGAGCCATTTTCTCTCGACTGGAACATTGAACTGAATTTCGCCGAAGAAGAATGGGCTAGAAATCACTTACTTACTTACTTAATTGGCGCTTAACCGTCTAAACGGTTATGGCCGTCCAACAAGGCGCGCCAGTCGCTCCTTCGCTCCGCCAACCGGCGCCAATTGGTCACACCAAGGGAGTTTAAATCGTTTTCCACCTGGTCCTTCCAACGGAGTGGGGGCCGCCCTCTACCTCTGCTTCCATAGGCGGGTTCCGATAGAAACACTTTCTTGGCCGGAGCATCATCTTTCATTCGCAAAACATGGCCTAGCCAGCGCAGCCGCTGCGTTTTAATTCGCTGGACTATGTTGATGTCTGCGTATAGCTCGTACAGCTCATCATTAAATCTTCTTCGGTACTCGTCATCGCCAACGCGTAGAGGTCCATAGATCTTTCGAAGAACTTTTCTCTCGAACACTCCCAAAGCCGCTTCATCTGCTGTTGTCATGGTCCATGCTTCTGCCCCATATAGCAGGACGGGTACGATAAGTGACTTGCAGAGTATGATTTTCGTTCGCCGAGAGAGGACTTTACTTTTCAATTGCCTACCTAGTCCAAAGTAGCATTTATTGGCAAGATTGATTCTTCGCTGGATTTCAGTGCTGATGTTGTTGCTAGTGTTGATGCTGGTTCCCAAATAAACGAAGTCTTTTACTATTTCGAAATTATGGCTGCCAACAGTAGCGTGGTTGCCAAGGCGCATATGCGCTGACTCTTTGCTCGATGACAGCAGGTACTTCGTTTTGTCCTCATTCACCATCAAACCCATCTTTACCGCTTCTTTTTCCAGCTTGGAGTAAGCAGAACTAACAGCGCGGGTGTTTAGGCCGATGATATCAATGTCATCAGCATATGCCAGTAATTGCACGCTTTTATAGTATATTGTTCCAGTGCGGTTAAGTTCTGCAGCTAGTATAATTTTCTCCAGCATCAAATTAAAGAAATCGCACGATAGGGGGTCACCCTGTCTGAAACCTCGTTTAGTTTCGAACGGCTCGGAGAGGTCCTTCCCAATTCTGACTGAGCTGATGGTGTTGCTCAACGTCATTTTGCACAGCCGTATAAGTTTTGCGGGGAAACCAAATTCAGACATAGCGGCATATAGGCAGCTCCTTTTCGTGCTGTCGAAGGCGGCTTTAGAGTCGACGAAGAGGTGATGTGTGTCGATTCTTTTTTCACGGGTTTTTTTCCAAGATTTGGCGCATTGTGAAAATCTGGTCGATGGTAGATTTACCAGGTCTGAAGCCGCCGTGATAAGGTCCAATCAGGCGGTTCACGGTGGGCTTCAATCTTTCGCACAATACACTTGAAAGGACCTTATATGCGATATTAAGAAGGCTGATTCCACGATAGTTGGTGCATTTTGCAGTATCCCCCTTCTTGTGGACTGGGCAAAGAACACTTAGATTCCAACCGTCGGGCATGCTTTCGTCCGCCCATATTTTGCTAAGAAGCTGCTGCATGCGTCTTACCAACTCCTCGCCGCCGAACTTGAATAGCTCCGCAGGCAATCCATCAGCGCCCACGGCATTGTTGTTTTTCAATCTGGTTATTGCTATTCTAACTTCGTCATAATCGGGCGGGGGGACATATATTCCATCATCATCGATTGCGGGATCGGGTTCTTCATCTCTGCGCGGTGAATTGCTGCCTCCATTTAGGAGAGCAGAGAAGTGTTCCCTCCATAATCTAAGCACTCTCTGGACATCAGTTACAAGGTCGCCGTTTTCATTCCTACAGGAGTTTGCCCCGGTCTTAAAACCTTCCGTCTGTCGCCGTATTTTTTGGTAGAATTTTCGGGCGTTATTCCTGGTGGCTAGCAGCTCAAGCTCCTCGCACTCACGCCTTTCTGCTTCAGCTTTTTTCTTCCTGAAAAGGCGTCTCGCTTCCCTTTTCAACTCACGATAGCGTTCACACACTCCTCTTGTCGCGCTCGCTTTTAACGTAGCCCTGTAGGCAGCTTCTTTTCTTTCGGTTGCAACGCGGCATTCTTCATCATACCAGTTGTTTTTTCGTGGCCGCCGGTAACCAATTTTTCCTCGGCGGCAGTATGAAGTGCTTTGGAGATATGCTCCCACTGCCCGTGTATTCCTTCAGGATGAATTGCGCCCTCAGAGAGCAGGTGTGAGAGTCGAGTTGCGAAATCATTGGCAGTCTGTTGTGATTGAAGCTTTTCGACGTCTAGCTTTCCTTGTGTTTTTTGTTCCTTGTTTTTAGCCGCGTTGAGGCGGGTGCGTATTTTGGCTGCAACGAGATAATGGTCCGAATCGATGTTAGGTCCTCGGATCGTTCGCACATCTAAAACACTGGAGGCATGCCGTCCGTCTATCACAACGTGATCGATCTGATTGCGAGTATTTCGATCAGGAGACAGCCATGTAGCTTGATGTAACTTTTTATGCATGAACCTCGTGCTTGATATGACCATGTTTCGAGCACCGGCAAAGTCAATCAGCCTCAGTCCGTTAGGAGAAGTTTCATTGTGTAGGCTGAACTTTCCGACTGTAGGGCCAAAAACACCTTCTTTGCCCACCCTGGCGTTAAAGTCGCCAAGCACGACTTTTATATCATGACGGGGGCAGCGCTCGTATGTGCGTTCTAATTGTTCATAAAAAGTGTCTTTCACCTCATCGTCTTTCTCCTCTGTCGGCGCATGGGCGCAGATGAATGATATATTAAAAAATTTTGCTTTTATTCGAATAGCGGCGAGACGCTCGTCCACAGGCGTGAACGCCAGCACTTGGCGACAAAGTCTCTCTCCCACCACGAATCCGACGCCGAAACTGCGCTTATTCGCATGGCCACTCCAATATATGTCACAATTTTTGATCTTCTTTCTTCCTTGCTTCGTCCAACGCATTTCTTGGATGGCGGTGATGTCAGATTTTGCTTTGACGAGGACATCAACCAGCCGGGCATCTGCACCAATCCCATTCAGGGAGCGGACGTTCCAGGTGCATGCCCTCAATTCATTGTCCTTCAAACGTTTGCCATGGTCGTCATCAATAGAGAGTGTATTTATCCGAGGCTTGTTGTTATATTTCATTGGAGTATGGTTTTACGTGGCGGGTCCCAAGCCCAGCGCACAACCCGCTCAGCGGGGGTGAAAATATTACTTGGCACGTTTATATAGCGAGCCGCTTGCTCCAAGACAGACGCCCGCTTGCAGCCGCACCTAGAGGTGTACAGACGCTGCCGATGAAATCTCCCCTGGCTAGCCCTTAAACCGATTATGTCAGAGTGGCCTAGCCAGGTTGTCGCCTTCTCACATTAGCTCACCGCTAAACGGGTGTTTAGCGGCTACCCAGAGGATACTTGACCGCAAGCGACCGGCAGTAGTGAGCTGCTTGAACCGCATGCAAAAGAATCGCTCTGGCCATTCCCAGGTGAATGGCGTTCAGAAGCTTTCCCCACTTTCGTGGACTTCTACACAAGGCCCCACCCTCCAAATAGAGGGCTAGAAATCACCCCTCTTATAAGTTTTACTATAAATATGACACCAAGCATCTCTCTACGGCTCTGTAGCGTAGGCAAATGTAAAAGTTTCAATCGGCGGCTCTAGGGCGGAAGATTCCGTGACGTATTCCAAGGTAAATGTTTCAAAGCGAAAATCAAAAATTGTTTTTGGACCCATTCCAGTTTATCACAATGAACCTGATAACGCGAAGCGTACTCCAATATGGGCCTCACCAATGATGTAAAGAGAATTTTAGTAACGTATGGACCATCGTTTAACAAACGCCGAGGTACCTTTAGCTCTATTTACACAAGATTCAAAGTGTGATTTAAAATCAAGCCTGGGGTCCATTAATACGCCTAGATCAGAGAAGCTGGTGACTTGGTCAATAATGTAATCACCAAGCACGTAAGCATGGGGATGAATGGACTTACGTGTAAAACACATGAAGTTGTATTTAGATAGGTTTAGTGACATGATGTTTACACCATTCTACTAGGTTATTAAGATCTTACTGAAGAAGTGCTCTACAATCTGGTGACCTGAGAGGCATAATAAGTTTGACGTCATCCGCATACATCAACGGCTTGCAGTGCTTCAAAACACTTGGTAGGTCGTTAATGAAATGTAGTAATAGCACTGAACCAACCTTGTGGAACAACAGAAGTAACATTAACAAAATGGGAACAACTATTTTTAAGTATAACGGTTTGCTTTCTTCCATATAAATAAGAAGAGATCCAAAAAAGAAACAAAGGTGGAAAGCTCAGTTGATCACGTTTGTACAAGAGTAAGCTATGAGAGACTTTATCAAAAGCATTGCTAAAATCAGTGTAAATTACATCATATTCACAATTAAACTTGAAGCTGTTGGATACAAGGGTTGTGAACTCGAGCAGATTAGACACAGTCGATCTCCCCTTATAAAGGCCATGTTGCGGCAAGTCAATCACTGAAGATGCACTATGCTCTAGTTGCTTAATGATTATTGACTCGAAAAGCTTTGAACCAACACTCATTTTGGCAATTCCCCTATAATTTGTGACACAGGATCTGCTACCACTTTTATAGAGAGGAGTTTAAAATACTCCTTCCACTGCCTGGGAAACATCCCTTGTTTCAGGGAAGCGTTAAACAGAGAAGTTAGAGGTTGATAAAGATATAGAGCACATGTTTTAAGCACAATTTATGGAATTTGGTCAGGTCCGGCAGAATAGGCAACCTTCAGTTTTTCTAGATGCCATAAAACATCCTCCGCGCAAATACTAGGGACTGACACTGAATTCGGCGGACACAGTCTAAATGGGTAATCCGAAGGCACCGAATTATTTACCTTTGGATCCCTCCAAATGAGTACCCAAAGTAAAATGATTCAAGTAAAATGATCACCTACCTCTCGCCAGGCGTATTGCAAACTAAAGCAGGCCACTGGTATTTCCATCGTCAGCGCAACGTCATCGAACCTCCTTCCCTCACTGCGTCATCTTATGTTTAAGTTTATGTATGTATAGTAATAACTACTATGTAGAATAGCCGCAAGCATTAGTGGAGGAGTTTGGTCTTCATTAAGTTGCCACAATCCTTCACAGTTTATTCTTCTTGTAATTAATTTTGCCTTTCGGAACACAAAATAAGCGAAATATCTCAGGTTTGCCATGCTACAACAAAATTCACGAACATTAGGTTCACAAAGGCTTTGAAGAAAGGATAGTAATCTATCTTTAAGTGGCGGCCCTGCTTGTTTTATGCAAACTTCGAACGGCAGAAACTTTTAATAGCAGAACCAGAAGTATATTAGGAGAGCCTGACATAAACGTATTTTAATATAAGAATTATGAAAAGTGTAAAAAACGTACTTAGACGTTGATACAAAAAAGTACTTTATTTAATACTATTTCATAAAACGGCCTCTTCTATTCTTCCCCTTTCTCTTATCATTCGTATTGTATGGGAGTTTTCAAAATGAGCTGTCACTACATAGACCACCTTGTCGTTATTACATCATGTATTATAACAAACATATTTTTATTGTCAAAATTGAAAATTTCTTATCTTTTTAATTTTAAATCATGGCTAGACTACATATGTACATATATTGGAGCTTCCAGTTTTTTAGGTTTTTTTTTTCCATTTTTTTCTTTTTGCTCAGATAATAAAGTAGTTCATGCATAAATATCTTTAAAGGCTGTTATAACGTATATTTATAGCCGATCTTTGGTATTTTTTGGAAATTAAAACACACATTGTTAGAGCACACCTCATGTGATTTCTTGTTTGTAACTGTTAGAATGAGGTGGAAATGAGAATTTTCCTCTGTATGAGATAAATGTTATATACAAGCGTATCCAGCGGACTTTGTTGTGCTAGAAAACTGATTTAAATATATTTAAAAAGGGATCCTCGTTTCCAGCATTCACTCTTTAACCCATACTCTTCTCCTTTATCTTTCAGTTTTCTTCTTATATTTATCCATACCCCCTCACACTCCCACTCCCAAATCCAACTCCAACTCTTACTCCCTCTCCAGTCACCACTCTCTATCCCATTGTCTTATACTTTATCTTTCATTTTTCATTTTTCATTCCTTTTATCTCCCTCCCACTCCCACTCCCAAATCCATACCTTATACCATTTATCTCCCTCCCACTCTTAACCCCTTTCTCCATCCACTCCCACCACCACTTCCTCTACCACCTCTCCTCCCACCTCCACTCCCAATTCCACTCCCGCTCTAATTCCCTTTCCCACTCCCATTACCATTCTCCCATATAAGGAAGCTCTATACCAAATATTAAATTCCTATTTCAAATAATGGCGGGGAGGAAGCGAATTTATATTTTTCTTAATGGAGGTATGGCCATGCCCTTCCTTCCTACTATATACTTACACAAAGCCCTGCAGGACATATTTCACGTTTCTTGTGTTAAAGTGGAGGAGAAATAGCGAAAGCTATCTTAAAAATTTGTTTTATGAACGATCCGGCTGTTTTCGACAAATGATCAATGGAATTTGAAATTACTCACTTGTATCAAGATTCAGTGAGATACATATCTGAAAAATAGAGATAACATACGTTCACACGGTCAGACAGACAAACTATCAGACGGATGTGGCCTAGTGGACTGTTATCTATTTGCTTCCCCTTTAGTACATACAATTTTCGATCAGCGGCTCAAACTAAGTATACTAAGTATTTCACGTTCATGAGAGCAGCACATAAAATATTAATCGGATGGTCACCGAAAGTAAAACGAAATATAAATGGACTGTTGAGTGGAATATCACCCTCTTTCGGCTGATGTCTACTGTTTCGAAACCGCCCAATTATAGAAAAGTTTTGAGAAACGTCCTTACTCAGAGTTTGTTTTTTTTAGCTCTATCTGTCAACCGATTTTTTAGATAGATTTTGAAACAGGGATTGAGTGTTTTTGAAAAATATCCTGAGTTCGGGCAGCCAAGATATACCTTTTTCACACATCGAATCACAGTTCTGTTTAATGAAATAATTAAGTTTCCCTTTTCATACAGGGCCCTTTGCTTCATTAAGCGAACATCTGTCAGCAGCCCCAAAAAAATATACCGTTTTTACAAAAAAAATAGTTAAAATGGAAAGCAGCCGTTTCCTTCTTAACTATAAATACAATCAAAATAAAATGTAGGCGCAACTACCCATAGATGTTGCACCTAACCAAATATGTGCCTATTTTCGAAAAATCCATATTACCTTTTGCAGCAAATGCAGCAAAAATTAAATTTTGAATTTTTTCGTGTTTTTCTATTTTTCGTAAATTTTTGAAAATAATTTATGTTTGATTGTTACATTGACAATGAAATTTGAAGCACCAAGCAAAACCGACTGGATTTTTCACTCCATTAGGGATTCAATAAAGCAATAATGAGATAATTGAGAATTTGTATTTTGTATGGAGGATTGGGTTCAATTAGGGCTTTAATGTAGAAAACTTGACTAATTATTTCACTATTTATTCAACCATCCAAATATAATAGCATCATAAAAACACATACCAGGCGTAGGGGTTTACTTTAATACTTTATTTGAAATGAAATTTTTTTTTATATATATTACTGATATTCTTATTTTTCTGATCGTTAAGTGAATTTTAAATTTTATTAAATAAAAATAAAATTTATATATATTTATCTCCATACCAGGTAAGACCGTTTCTGACATTATTGACGATTTCCTTAATGAAAAATTTCAAATTTCCCAACTACGCACATACCACGATGTAATACAGGACAGAAGATGTGCGCTATCTGAAACGGTAGTGACGTATTTTCGACGGTCAGAAGAGGGTACAATTTTTAACCGCTTTGAAAAATTAGGAGTAGAAAAATAAATACCTTGCTACGAAAGCCATTACAGAAATTGCTTTTTTCAGCGTATCAGTGCCACCTAACGCCAATGCAAAATTGAATACAAAGGACCAGTGCGAGTTAACATTACTTTTAGGATCGAATAAAAATAAAAAAATCAATTTGGCCACTTTAACTGACCTCAATTTCAACTGCAGTTGAAACTTTTATTGAAAAACCGGACATAAAAGAAACATGTGTTATTAATATAAAGTACATATGTACGTCAGTTATTTAGTTGAACTATTCTGCCTTTGGCGGAACTTAAATGGGTTTCGGGCTCGATGAAAAGTTTTACAGTCACACTTGGAAGTGATCGTGATAGTCTTAAATGTGCTTCCGTCCCTTAAAATGCATTGACATGTTCATCTGCTTTATTGATTTGTCATTGAGGGTCGGGATTAAAACATATGCTCTTCTAATATATAATAGCAAACTTAATCAGAAGATCCCCCAAAAATTCTTGACAGTTGAATATCATGATGCATTTCTAATGTTACCAAGTTATTATTTACCAAAATATATCAGGGGATAGACTAGCCTAGCGGCATTCGGCCTAGAACCATAATATGCTAATCCGAAGCGAGATGGATTCATAGTACACATAGTACATATTGTTAATTAATGCAATAATATTTTTAAGTGCTGATCTAGGCTCTAAGAGTCGTAATAAATAAATATATTCTAAATTACAATCCTTAAGTGTAACATTCGTCTCATTTTAATGTTCTGATTTTTAGGGCCAAACAGCAACAGTGAGTTACAATTTTTTGTTTAGGCGAAGTTTTTTCAAAATAAGGTTGGGGTTCTTAAGGAATGAGAAAAACATTCTTCGAAAGCCTTCAGTAGTACTGTACAGGGGAAGATCGTTGGTTGAATACGACGCGAATGCAAATAGTTTGTTTCAATTTTTTGAGAACAAATTAAACATATGTGACCCGGCCTATGAAAAGGTGGCTTATGACTCAAAAAAAAAAAAAGAGCTGTTAACAGCTGTTTCTCGTAATTTATTTTTTGAGTCATAAGCCACCTTTTCATAGGCCGGGTCACATATGTATATAATGATAATATTAAAAATATGGAAGTATTAGTTTAGTACGGCATTACTTATGGAAGCAAACACCAAAGATACCCTAAATGATGAATTTCTGTAATTAAATCCGGTAAAGGTCCATCGATATTCACCTAATAGAGTTTATGTGAAAAAAGTACTAAAAGTGGAATATTTTACTCCTGAAATTGCAAAAAGCAACACTTTTTCGGGGACAACATTGGTGAAAATTTTTCAGATAGTCGGATGACAGAACAAAGAAGAATTTAGAGCGAGACAATTGACGGCTTACTTCACCTGGTTATTCCACCATGGATGTAATAAAGCCAGTTGTTCTATGTAGTGACATCTCCTTTTGAAAACTGCCATACTAAACAAAGGATGAGAGAAAGGGGAAGAAAAGAAGAATGGTGATCTATCTTTAAGTGACCATGTTGTTTTACGCAAAGTCTGAACTGAATCTGCTAGGCTGCTGAATTCTCTCGCAGATACTTTTTATAGCAGAACCAGACCTGTTTCGTTTAGTTTGTGCTCCGAAGGACAAAATCAATTACAAGAAGATGGTATGAGGCAACTTAATGAAGACTACACTCCTGCCCTAATGCTGTAGACTATTTTAAATAGTAGAGTAAGCTAGTCGTGGAATAGGCAGCTACTATGCCGAAATCACTTTCGCTATCTCGGACGAGCAGCGAGAGCTCCTTTTCAAGATGACGTGTGATTGTGGATGCAGTGAGGAATGAAGGTTCCAGGCTTAAGGCTAAAACCAGGCGAGGTTACTCAATTATAAGCTGTTTGAAGCTTTCTGACGGACCGCTTTACTATGTGTAATCTATCATTATTGCTCGCAGACCGAGATGTGCGCTGGAACTGACACCTGCCACATAAAACAACATATACATGAAAATGAAACAACCACCAAGCCATACAATAGAAATATGGTCAGTTGAAGATAAGCTTAAATTTGGGGTGGGATCTGGTTAGTTCTTTAATATAACATTAATCTACACAACACCGACGAAAAATATTGCACTGTACAGGCGCTTGTAATTTAACTTAATTTAACTTATATATTATTACGGCTATGTAGGCCTAAAACTTAAACTACTCAATACAATTTATTATTACAATTAATTGCTTAGTTGTATTCAATATGCTGTCGGAATGCCAAGTGATTCTGATCAGCATGTTTACTATCGTGACAAACGGACGAGTCTGGGAGCCACTGTTTTATGGGAGGCTGCCGGAATGTATTAGTCTGCGATCAACACAGCTAAGCAAGTATTGGGATGTTGAAAATAACGTGTTTGCAATCACCCCACGACTTTGTTTAGTAATGACTCTGTCGGAATGCATGAAGAATCAGATCAGCACAGCTCAAAATATAATAGGTGGTTGAAAAGGACGTGTTTGCAATACCCCCTCCAACGTTTGTTTGGTTTTATTTTCGTTACACATTATATACTTTTATTGTTGTAGTAATGCTGTCGGAATGCAAGTGATTCCAATCAGCAACAGAAAATATCGGCTGAAAGTACCGAATTCCAACTAAATTAGTTGTTGGAACTACATGTGGCGGCCGATTTTCTTTTCCTTAGGGCTGGATGCATTGTATTTTGCTGCATCCACTATTACCTTTCCCTTTTCGCGCTCCAGTATCGGATATGTTGTGCAAAAATAAAGAAAAAAACTTTAATGCACATAGGAGAGCTACCTCTGCCATTATATAAAAGTGGTGCTTGCAGGGCCGGATCAAGTAGGCAGAACAGGCAGTTGCCTGGGGCCCCCGATTTTAGGAGGTCCCCGAAAAATGAAAAAGACTTCTAAAATTTTCTTACAAACATAAAATTCTAGAGAGTGAAAAAAATATAATCAGAACTGAAAATAAATTTTATTCAAATAAATAAAACTCAATTGACCACATTCAAAAGGCGACGACCGACAAACTAGACAAGGTTCCTAAAAAGAACATTTCCCACTCATTTGACAAATTGTATGAGCGTGCAAAGAAGTGCATCGAAGTGAAAGGAGAGTATATTGAATAAAAAAAAGGTTTATAACTTTTCTTCAGTTGGTAGGTCATATTGGTGAAAGTCTAACGAATCAAACTTTAAAGTTTCTTACTGAAGATTGTGGTTTAGATATTCAAAAAATATATATATATATATAATTTATATATAAATAAACATATAGAGGACAATAATATGACAACGCATTTAACATGTCCGGAAAGTATAAAGGTGTGCAAGCAAGAATATTGAGTTTGAATGAGAATGCGATCTATGTATGTTCCCTGTTTCGCGTATTCCCTTAATTTGGTTGGAGAGCATGCTGTGCAAGTGCTGTTTTTATGCAGTAGATTTTTTCGCTATTATGCAGACATTATATAATTTTTTTCCGCTTCCACCTATCGTTGGGGAGTATTAAAAAATAAAATAAACAATTAGAAAACTTTGAAGACATTGTCAACTACACGCTGGGAAGCACATTCGAATGCGACGAATCCAGTTTGCGATTCATTTGATATCATATTAGAGCCTCTAGAAATCATGCTGATGATGATTCACAAAATACTCGTTATGAGGCGACGTGTATCGCGAATAAAATGCAAAAATTCGAATTTGGTTTCTTGTTGATTTTATGGAACTCTATTTTGACTGATATGCGTTCAGGAAGTAAGTCATTGCAAAGTGAAAAAGCAGATTTGCAAACGTGTGGTTTTTTGTACGGATCGTTAGAAGGGAGTTTAGTTTCATTCCGTGAAAAGTGCAACGATTTCGAGGAAAAACAAAATAAATAAATAAATAAATGATTAGCTGGTGTGGGTTATAGAGAAATCGTAAAACGTACTCGTCGTAGAAAAAACCAACCTAATGACGGAAATGCTCCACAAGTCCAGAAGTAAAATTTTCTCCTCGCGATGATTTTCACATTTCATATTTATTTATTCAGTCCATGATTTACAATAATCTTACAGACTAGATTAACAAAAATTTCTTATATATAAGTAGAAAGTGTTAAAAAATTAGCATAATATAGAGAATAACACATTTTTAAAACAAAAGCGTGATACGGAAAAATCAATACAATGATCATTGTTTAATGAATTGATGGCAATTAGAGCGCGTGTGATCGGCCCATTTAGAGCATAATTAGACTTAAACTGATCAATAGAAAACATGTTATGTTGCCGCAAATTCCGTGATGGAACGTAAAAGTTCAAAGACTCCAAAAGCTGGGACAATCGATATTGCCATTAATAATGTCGTAGATAAATATTATCGATGAGATAACCTTCTACTCTCTAACGTATGCAGATTTATTAGCCTACACCTTGAGATATATGAGGGGAGGGGCAAATCAAATCTTATATCAGATAAACAGTATTTCATAAATATCTTTTGTACACGTTCAATCCTTTTCTTATGTACCTCATAATAGGGACTCCATATTATGGAACCATATTCAAGTCTAGATTGTACAAAGGCATTGTACAATAGCTTTGTAGTATATGGGTCCTTAAACTCAGATCCATTTCTCTTAATAAAGGCCAATAGGTAATATGCCTTGGGGATTATCAAATTTAGATGCTCAGTAAATGTAAACGATCAGTCGAATACAATACCCAGATCTCGGATTTTATTCACCAACTAAAGGCGTATCACTGACGTAATAAGTTGAAATCAACTTATTATATAATTTTGAGTACGTTACGCAGTAACACTTGTTGGCATTAAGTGCAAGCATATTTTTACAACACTAGCCATTAGAATTATTTAACTCTGATTGAAGAGTGAGAGCATCGGACTCATTCTTAATTTTGAAAAGGATTTTTAAGTCATCAGCGTAGAGGAGATAACTGCATTGCTTGAAACAAACACTCACGCCATTTATAAAAAGAATAAAAAGAAGAGGACCTAGGATACTTCCCTGAGGCACAACTGAGGTTGCTACGTATGGTGATGATCTTACATTATCAACGACAACAAAATTTACTCTGTTAGATAAATAGGAATATATCCACTGCAAAAATGCGGAATGAAAACCCAATTTTTGTAATTTTGCCAATAGAGCTCTGTGAGATACTGTATCAATCTACCCACAGCGGGTAAGGGGGTAAGAATATACCCGCGGTAGGTATGCCTGTCGTAAGAGGCGACTAAAATACCAGATTCAAGGGGTGTGTAGCGCAACCCTTCAGGTTGCCAGCGCAATATATAGCTTCTCCAAACCTAATTGTCAACCTCACCTATCCGTGGCGAATCCTGTTTCACTAACAGACGAGGCTCTGGCGACCCCAAGCTCCTCATGGAACTTGGGGGTGGGGAGGGAGGGGATGGCCTGAAGGTTTAATGTGGCCACATAAATCGTTCCCGAGATGGTCGGGTTAGCACCTTAATGGTGCTGTGGTACCGGAGCGTACCGGATCTGTATCCGGTAAAGGACCATCACATCGATAACACTCCCCAAAGCCTTCGGGGAGCAACATTATTGCTACAACAACAACAAAAACAACAACAGATACTCTATCTAAAGCTTTAGATATGTCTGTATAGATGCAGTCAACTTGACAGCCATCTGTGAAAGCCGAGATACAATAATTTGAAAAAATAACAAGATTGGTAACTGTCGAACGTCCTGGAATGAAACCATGCTGATATGGGCAGATATAATGCTTAACCAATAATAATAATTTACTCATCACCGTTTTCTCAAAAAGTTTAGAAATAATCGGAATCTTCGATATTGGATGATAGTTGGTAACATCATTTTTACTACCACTCTTATGAATAGGTTGGATAAAAGTAGTTTTCCATTCATCTAAGAAAATTCCCGACCTTAACGATAAGTTGAATAAATGCAACAACGGCTCAGCAATGGAACCAACACATTGCTTTAGAAAGAACGATGAGAATTGTTGAAAATCCCATTCCTTTGAATTTTTGATAGTCTGAATACTTAGCGTAATGTCGTTAATATTAAGAACTAACGAAGACAAGTTAAAGGAAGAGATTATCCCATTCAACATGGCTCCATCGTCAGTCCACGAATTATCAGTGGCAAAGTTTGCTTTAAAAAATTCCGCAAATAAATTAGCAGATTCACTAGGCGATGACGAAATCTTATCTTGATAGGTCACAGACAATGGAATTACTGAAACGGACTGCTTGGAACGAATAAAGTTCCAAAACGATTTAGGATTCGATTTAATATTATTCTCAAAGTTAAGAATGTATGATTATATAGAAATTTATCAAGGCAATTAAATTATTTCACATACTTCAAGTATTCTTGCTTGAACTGAAGGGATCCCGAATTTTTAAAAAATTTATAATATTTATTGCGGAGATTTTTTAGTCTCTTTAGATTTTTATTATACCATGGCAATTTGTAAACCCTAGCTGGAAAACGAGGGATATTGTTGATAACTATTTCCAAAATAACACTTTTAAATAAATCAAAGCAGCTAGCGAGATCACAGTCACGGAAAAGATACTGCCAATCTATATTTAAGATTAAGTAATATGTAACTTAAAAAATCAAACCAAAATCACAGCGACTATAATTGAAACCAACATCATTATTGTTTTCCATACGTCCAAACTCATAAAATTTAAGTTCCAAGATCAATGGTACATGATGTTTATCAGTATTAGATAACGGGCAACAAGCACAAATCAAATTATAATTAAGATCATTACTAACAAATATGAGATCTAGGATTCTATCAAATGAATTCACAAAATTATTGATTTGTACTAATTGTAAGCTATAAAAACCATCAACTACATACATTTCATTAGCTTGATTTATATTCGTAGGTATGAGAGTATTCTCACCCGGAAGATGACTCCAGATAATTTTATTTAGATTATAGTCTCCTAATATACAGAGTTTGGACTCTCAAGTTTGTCCTAGAAACATGCAATATATTATCGACATGAGCTTCGTATACCCTATCTGGACTATTAGGTGCACTAACAATTAAACTCTCTTTGCCTCTTACACAGACTATATGACCTGATCAAGAGATATTTCAGCAATATCAAGAGCAACCATGGAGGATTGTAGCTCTTTTCTCACAGCAATCAGTACTCCTCCTCCTCGGGAGAGTCCCGTACTTACACTATCGCGATCTTTGCGAAAAACATTTTATAAATTTTTACCACAAAATTCATTATCAAAGATATCTTTGGACAAAGGGTTTCCTCGAAATCATCGACAACCTTCACAGTGAAATCAAACGACGTTGCGAAAGTGTATATGGAAGTTACAGCGAGATTTGCATTTCTCATCAACTTTTCTCTAAGTGATGGAGACCACTACGAAGCTATAAATAACTTAGTTCGTTTTTATTCTAGAGGTTTGAAGGATTTTTCATTGAAATGAGACAATTCCAAAGTTACGTGAACTCCAGATAGACTGATGCACAAAAAACTCATAGTCATTTGTATAAGATTCTAATGGAAGATCAATTAACCGATGTATTTCCTAACACAGAAATAGTTCTTCGGATTTTTTTAACATTAATGATCACAAATTGTTCTGCCGAACGATCCTTCTCTCAATTAGAAAGAATCAAAGCTGCTGAAAGAGCTACAACGCGACAAGAGCGACTCGAGATGTTAGGTATACTTTGAATTGAGTCAGATTTATGGAACAAAATCGATATTGATGATATAATTGATGAATTTGCCGTAAACAAATGTAGAAAACGACATGTTTAAAATGTAGATAGTAATTTTATTGATATTATTACATTGTGACAATAAAATTTTTATGAAAGATATAAGTTTGTATTTTTTAATCGAAAAAAGAAGGAAACGGACGTGAAAAAGGGCCCCCAAATTGATGGTTGCCCAGGGCCCCGTTGTGGGTTAATCCGGCCCTGGGT
The DNA here is from genome assembly GCF_040869045.1 of Eurosta solidaginis. NCBI lineage: Eukaryota > Metazoa > Arthropoda > Insecta > Diptera > Tephritidae > Eurosta > Eurosta solidaginis. The sequence continues at coordinate 284,152,994 of NC_090321.1, read as the reverse complement.
GCTTGGCGTCTGTAACTCGAGGGTTAATAAAAGTGTACCTGGCCTCAATGAAAGTATAGCCTCAAGAACGATTGGTTCAATCCAAGTTTTCCAAGTTTGGGATTGTCCTGTCGTCCGACCATGTTGCGACAGGCGGAAGAAATGCTTTCCGAAAACGCCTTAGAAGGGCAAAAAGCACCTGGAAAAGAAAAGCAAATGACTCAAATCAAGAAAATCATTTAATATATGTATCATTTATGTGACAGTTCAGCGATTCGAATTATAAAAGAGAGTACAGAATAATTAAGAACTAAAACTCGCAACAATATTTTTTTTCTCAAACAAAAACCAATTTGAATATTTTACTTTGTGCATTTTTTGATTTCCCTTTCTTCTGAGAGTGATTTTTAAATATTATATTGCGCAAAAATTAAAAAAAAAATTATGGCCGACCAGAAGAGAGAACGGTTATACCTTGTAAGTGTTTTTATCACGTATAATAGAGCTATCCCGTAAAAACTATCGTCATTAACATAATCACAGTAAGTGTAAATATCAAATATTTAAACGACATTTTCGAACCAGGAATTTTGATTGTTTTGCAACCTCCCTAATTTAAACACGAAAATCGGTAGCTGGAGCATTAACAATTTATGCTAATGACTTTAAAACCATCTAAGTATTGCTGCTACTGTTTTTCAATATGCTCGATTGTAAACAAAATTACATATTGTACATATCCATATACATAGCTGGCTAGGCCAATCGCGAAGACCAACAATATCCAAAATATGCGCTGGTTGCTGCTGCGAACCTTCTAACCATTTGAGAGATTACACTCCATGGAGAAAACAGTTGATAGCAGCACAGACTTCTTTATGTAGAGAATATAAAAAAAATGTAAATAAGGCAATCCAAGGTAAGTTAAAACTGAACATTATACAGCCAGCTGGGGGTTTAAGAAATTGTTCTTTTTTTTCTTGGTAGGCTACAAGCGATATTTGGCTCTGTATGAATGCCAATAATATACATATGCACATCGAAAAATTCATGCTTTATTAATATTAATAATAATATTGTCACGGATATTAGCATCACTAAGCTATACCATCACTAAGGCGATGCTAAGGCCATGCCAAGCAGTATTTACGTCAATAATCAAATCATGTATACACATATATAAGGCAGCCGAAAGAGATGTCACACACAGATGCATTTATTTATACGCCTATGTGTACTCGAGAAACTGTAAACTACAAACATTCACATCAATAATTCAATCATTATGTATCTACCTAAACGAATAAATAATTGCGTCTACACATATGTACGTATACGAGCATCGGAGCGGCAATGCACAAACACATGCATATATCTTATCTGAGTTGTCACAAGAGAGGGCAATAATTTGTGCACGTAGTTGTGGCTGGCGATTTTGTAGCCGAAACTAACTAGTAAGTTCTGGAATGGAAAAGCCTAGAAGTATGCAATTAGAAACCAAAAAGTATAAGAGGCGCGACAGTAAAGGCGAGGAGTTTGCTTTTGATTTGAGTTGTCAAGCAGTTACGACTAAGACGATATCTAGCGAGCAATAGCAGTATTATTTTGAATAGTGGAGTTTCATTTGAGCTATCAGTTTGGTTATTAAGCTATTCGTTGCACAGTTTGAGTGTTATTGTGAAGTATTTTAATAAAGGCCATTTTTCCATTATTCAATATTGGAGTTATTTATTCAACAGTTTAGCGATACGAACCTAGCAAAAGGGCAAATAAGAGGAATTTGCAGCAAATTCGTTACAATATTAATATTATAATTACTTACACTCATATCAAAGCAAAATTTTATTTCTGCATTAACTTAAACTGAGTTTGCATTGCGTATTTACTTGAATAGTTACAAAATTGTTTACAATTTTTATTTTTAAGATTAACTCATTTCCACTACAAAGGGATTAAGTCACATACAAAGAGTGACATAGTTCCAAAATATACATTTGGAATTATGCTACTTGGTGTTATGACCCTGCTGCCAAAACAAAACAGATTTTTAATACTGTACGCACATGCACAGCTGGGTATAAAAACAGAAAAACTGCAAACTGGTGAAACACAAAGAAAGCATAAAATGCACGTTTAAGAAGTAGGTAGTTAGCTGGGCTGCAAACCGCTTTTGAGGTCAACCACTACATTTAAAATCAAGCTCATTATAGTTCAAAGGTGCCTACTTCGATACATTTTACTAGGACTTAAGCCACTTGCTGCTTCTAGATCTGACAGCTGTATCACTCCTAATAGCTGGAGTCTCAGCCTGGTAAGCGCAGGGCACGAGCACAAAACGTGCTCGATCGTTTCCTCCTCCAACCCGCACTTCCTACATCTTCTATCACTAGTCAAGCCTAATTTAAATCATAAGTCTACAGTCCACTCTTTTTAGTGAAAAAGCAAATTTGTTAGTCTAAGATTGTAAGACATACACACAATTTTTGACACTTTACAGCCCCGATCTTGGACCCACGCCTTTTCCGCTTCGTCCATCATGTGCACCTCTCGCCTTCTCTAAATCTCGCCCAATCTGATTGGGACGTCTACGGAGCAAGCTTCAAGGGATGCACCCTTTTTAGCTAGTTCGTCCGCTTTTTCATTCCCATCTATTCCCATATGCCCTGGGACCCAATATAGATGTATGTTTCTCGCTGTCCCGATTCTCTCCAGAGACTGCTTACACTCGTAACACGAATTTAGATGCTGTGCTATGTGAGATTATTGCCTTAATTGCTGCTTCACTGTCAATATAAAAGTTAACACGGTTGCAGCTTAAGCTATTTTCTTCCAGTGTTTCTACTGCTTTGGTTACGGCTAATATTTCCGCTTGGAAAACGCTACAGTAATCCGGCAGCCTGTAGGATCTGTTTATTTCCGGATCAGCACTGTATACCGCAGACCCTACTCCTTCCACTACTTTGGAACCAACTGTATATACATGTATCGCTTCGTCCGTCATTTGAGCATCCTTGCGCCAACCGTCCACCTCTATTGTGGCCTCAAGATCTCCCTCGAAGCGCAGATAGGGAATTAGGTAGTCTGTTCGTCTTGTGTTTGATGACGCTATACTATGGCCATATGGTCGGTACTCAAGGTACCTCGAGGCACCGAGCCTAGTTGCAGTTGTTAGCGCTATGTTCTTTGCTACCAGGTCTAGAGGTGGAATGTGCAGAATGGCATACAATGCAGCCGTCGGGGTTGTTTTCAGGGCTCCCGTAATGCTAAGCATCGATATTCTGCATACCCCGTCTAATTTTTTGAGGTATGTGGTTTTTTGTGTGGCTTTCCAACAAGAACTCTATAGTATAGAATAGGGCTTACAATCGCTGTAAAAACCCAATGAGAAGGAAGGGCGATAAGCCCCACGTACACGCCAGCATTCTTTTACATGCATAAAGTGCCGTTGAAGTCTTCTTCACCCTATCCTCCACGTTGAGCTTCCATGACAGCTTACTGTCTAGGATGATTCCTAGATATTTTGTGCAAGGTTTCTCCTGTAGGGTCACCCCACCTAACTTAGGCCCGGTCCAATTTGGGACCTTGTACCTCTTTGTAAACAAGACCATATCAGTCTTTTCCGCGTTGGCTCTCAACCCGACATTAGATGCACAGGTATGAATATCCCGAAGCGCCCGATCCATCATAGAGCTAATCGATGGAAGGCACTTTCCACTGTGACAATTGCAACGTCATCTGCGTAAGCTGTAAGTTTTACGGGTCGAATCGCCTGAGCAGTTGGTTGATGACCAGCGTCCACAGCAGAGGTGATAGCACCCCTCCCTGCGGCGTGCCCCTGTCCACTGATTTCGTGGCCTCGCACAACCCCCATTGAGATGTAATCTTCCTTCAATTTAACATGCAGCCTATCCATCTGGTTAAGGCTGGATGTACGTCAATGTAATTAAGACCATCCATAATCGCCCATTTAGAAACATTATTGAAAGCCCCGGCAATGTCTAAGAAGACTCCTAGAGCGCATTCCTTATATTCCAGGGCTTTCTCTATGCTTATTACCACCCTATGTAATGCGGTGTCAACCGACTTGCCTTTGGTGTACGCATGTTGTGTTGTGGAGAGCAGCTTTTCATCCACGTTGGACTTTATGTACACATCTATCAGCCTCTCAAAGGTTTTGAGCAGAAATCACCGCCTTTGGTAGGAAAGCTACACGAGCAGTTCTCCCAGAGTGTGGTACACTATTCAGTCTTATGCACCCATCGAATATTATTTTAAGCCATTCCACGACCGCCCTACTTGAAACTTGTAGCATGGCCGGGAATGTACCATCTGGGCCGGGCGATTTAAACTTAGAAAAAGTCTTCACTGCCCATTCGATCTTGGTATCGGTCACCAAGCCCGGCACTGCCCGCTCCGTCATCGAAGTGTGAGTGATGTCTGCTGGCTCTTCTAAACCGTCTCTTCATGGGAAATGTGCGTCGAAAAGCTCCTCAAGGGATTCCTCACTATTACGTGACCATTCCCCGGTCTCTTTCTTCATTAGTCCCTCGACTATTTTTCCCCTTGCTAGGAGTTTTTTCGATCGTGCTGTTTAGCTGGAGCACTCCATGTCCGCACATAAAGTTTTCCATGAGATTCTCTTCGCCCTGGATATTTCAGGCTTGTAGATCCTCAGTAGATCCCTGTACTCATCCCGACACGCTTCGCTTTCCGCGGTCTTTGCTAGCTTAAACATTTATTTTACCTGTCTTCTTAGAAGGCTCAGCTCATTGCTCCACCAAGGCGGCTTTGCTTTTCCTCTGAATCTTCTTAGAGACCAAGCCTTGTTATACGAAGTCATAACCGTCCTTGTTAGGAATTCATTAGACTCCTCCAGTTCCTTCACATTGGCAACCTCTTTGTGTTGTCTCAGTTTTGTTTCTACCTGTTTCTGGAATTTAGTCCAGTTCGTTGACCTAGGGTTTCTTAAGGTCTCTCCCTTCTCTACCCTCTTTTAGGGGATGCTGAAGCTGATATACGCATGGTCGGAGAAGGATGGTCTATCAAGAACCATACAATCATACCTTGATTTATCACGTTCGGAGCTGAATGTATTTATTTATTTATTTATTTATTTATTATCAAGAACATTGCTGGATGTTGGACCAATGTATGTAGGGACATTTCCCCTGTTGGCTATCTGCAAATTGGTTTGCAGGATGTAACAAAATAGAGATTCGCCTCTCTCGTTCGTATCTGCTCCTCCCCACGCATTGTCCAATAGGCACGGTCCGCATAACACCCTGGATTAGGGGGTTGGCAGCTCTTGGTCACCCACATCCCGCCACCCTCCTTACCCTGGAACTTAAGTGTTGCTTCTTGACTTATCTGCAACACTGATTTTTCCAGTATCATAAAATATACTACGTTAATGCCTTTCTGAAATATGGAGTAACTAACGTGCAGGAAAATAACGTCTACGGCCTGTATTTCCTTTTGTGGCAGGGTTAAATTCCTTTTCCTGAGAGGAAAAGAAAAACTTCTAGTCAACTGGCTGAATTGCTGAATCTTCAGAGTATCACATTTTCCTCAACTAAGGAACATGGATAGATACTACTGACGTCAATGAGATGACTGACGATCTGAAACAATATCATGAAGTTGCGGATAAGTATCTGGGAGGTTTGTAATACAAAAACTCGGGATTGACGGTATACGGTTCCAATACACAACATTTATCTATATAATCCAAGCATTGAAGTAGGCCCATTGAGCAGAAAGAGGTGGCTGGTGTAAAAATATAAAGCTGCAGAGGCTTTACAGTAAAGATGCTTCAATAAATCAGAGCTTATAGATTTAACTAATGGGCTAAAAAATCGACTTATCAGAATTTTGTTTTAAACAGCTCGGGATATCCCTGGAAATATTTAGACAAACATGAAATACTCCCAGCCGTATGATCAAACCCGACGGATATTGTTCTGAATTTCTCCATATATCTACCTGCATCTCTGCCTTACCCTCTTCTTCTCCTATTTCCTCTCCCCTCTGCATTTTCTTGCTTACCTTATTCGGCTCATTCAATTTCCATACCCCTTTCATTCTTACGTAAATCTTCCCGCTTTTCCTCTTGTTCTTCCCACTCTTGCTCCTATCCAAGTCTATTCTTTACCATTACCCTTAGTCTTATCTTTATTCTTAACCTTCCTGTTAACCTCTTTTTAGTACTTTGTCTCCAACCCTTAAACTTTTTCTTACTTTTACTCTCACTCTCCATCTTTCTCTTGTTCTTTTTACGTTCCGACTTCCCTCCAACTTCCTCTACTTTTTCTTCCCATTTTCTTTGTTGTCTCTTCACTTTTCTTTCATGTTCCCGTTTCCAATGTGGAGATATATCGAGTTTCACTCTTTTCCGCACGTTACATTGCTAAAGTGTTAAAAAAAGTAGTACCAAATATTTTCCCTTCCTACTACTTTAAAAGTCAGGACCGGATTATGGGGGCCATCAAATTTTTGTTGTTGTACTACTGATATCACCTGTCTGGTTTTATTGCGTCATGAACCGTCCCCTGTTTTGAAGCCCTTTACTTTTTTAGAACCGGTTACTCTCTTAGAGTCGTTGAATTTTTTTCATTTGTTTTTTAGAACTGGTAACTTTTTGTAAACGTATAATTTTAATCGGTTACTTTTTTGGAACCGAATACTTTTGGACGTAGTAAAAATATCAGAAATAACTGATGACTGAAATTTTTCATAAAACGACAGAGTTTGCCACCCGCTTTAACCCATCAAATGTTTTTTATGAAGTTTCGAATTTATCCACAGCAAATGTATTTCATGGCATCCGCCGTGGTGCGTTCGTAGCGTCCTCCGTCAACCACATCGAAGGTCCCATACTCAAGTCCCGAGCAAAGCAACATTAGAATTTAGAAAAGTTTTTCTAAGAGGGCGCCCCTTGGCAGTGGTTTGGCAAACATTCCAAATGTATTTCTGCCATGGAAACCTCATTAAAAATTCATCTGCCTTGCAGCTGCCGTTTGGAATCGGCATAAAACATATCGGCCATGTCCCGGCAATTTGTAGGAAAATTAGAAATGAGCACTACGCAAATTCGATGAGAAGCTCGGCCTAAATTTTCCCGGATAGCGCGCCTTGTATTTATTTATTTATTTGTTTTTCCATTTTTTTGTGGCCGTTTACTTTTTAGAACTGGTAACTTCGTTTTATCTTTTGCGTTTTTAGAACTAGCAACTTAAACAGGATTCTCAAAGAATTTTGCCTAGGAAAATTTTTCGCAAAGCATTTTTCGACTCAAAAAACAAAAATTACTGTCGAAACTACTTTTAAGATCTAAGAGATTCGAACAACCGAACCGATCAACATCGATTTTTGTATTGGTTTATAGCAGTGTTTTTTTAGGGCCACACGATTTTAGTAAATTATTCCGTATGTGCAGTAGGGTGATCCATATAAATCATATTACCGTTTTTTTCCAGTCTCACCGCTCAAACGGTAATACAAAGATCAAAAATTTTACATACAAGTTTTGGCCCCTATAAGTTAGAGTGCTGGATAAGGTTGAGTGGTGTCGCACAGAAGTCAAGATTAAGATGTCTCTATTGACACCTTTCTGGTACCTAAAATCGATACTATTATAGTAGGTAACATAAAAAAATTAATACTTGGCGCTATTTACCTCCGAAGAAATTTAGGCAGAGCTTTTCTTCCAATTTTCGTCGTGCTTCTTTTAATTTTCCCTACAAATTGTCGGGATGGGACCTACATGTTTTATGGCTCCGAACGGCATGGGTGTGGTAGACAAAGTACGCTACCACCACACCACAGCTGCCGGTAGGCAAGATATAATTTATAAATTTGGGTCCTGTTAAAATTCATATTGTAACGAATTTGCTTGCAAATCCTCTTACTTGCCCTTCTGCTAAGTTCGAATCACTAAAATGTTGAATAAATAACTCCAATATTGAATAATGTAAAAATGGCCTTTATTAAATTACTTCACAATAACACTTATACTTTGCAACTAGCTGGCTTAATAACCAAACTGATAGCTTAAATGAAACTGAATTTCAAAATAATACTGCTATGGCTCGCTAGATAGCGTCTTAATCGAAACTGCTTGATAGCTCAAATTAAACTGAATTCCAGCGCCTCTATATTTGCTGCCTTTTATACTCTCTGATTTCAACGTTCGCATCTTCTAGGCGCTTCCAGAATCTACTAGTTGCCATCAGCTCTCAAACTTCTCAGCTGTAACTACAATTGCACGATTTTATAGCTTCTCTCATTGAATACTTTCAGGAGTATCTCAGATATATGCATGTGTTTGTGCATTGATTCTCCGCTGCTCGTATTCGTACATGATACATATGTGTAGACGCAATTATTGTTTTGTTTATATAGATACATAATGATTGTTCTATGGATGTGCATGATATCACTGTTTAGCATCGGCTTAGAGATAGCAGCACCCCTTAGTTTTGCTAATATTCGTAACACTGCCCTCCACCTAAGTCTGATCGTCCCGATCAGACAAATCTCCCGATCTAAACGCCGCTAGTATCTCCAATTGTACCACTCTTCTACTCCGTGGTTTCCCAATGGTTTGTATGCGGTAGATGGTATCACCGATCTTCTTCACAACCTTGTACGGGCCTTCCCAGCTGCACGGATATTTGGATAGAACACCTTTCCGCCGGTGAGGGTTGTATAGCAGTACCAAATCTCCCTCCAAGAAACCTTCCGAATTAAAGTTCTTGTCATACATGTGTTTCATCTTACTTCTCATTACCCTGGGCCGTTCCCTCACACTCTGTTGCTTGGCCAATGAAGAACTACTTCGCAGAGCTTGATCTTGACGGATTGACTTTGCATCATCAGTATCGTCTTGACGTTTCACAACAGTAGTGCGCGCTGGCTTGAAACTACCCTTGCATTCTTTCTGAAAAATTCTTTCAGTCGTTTTAGTGCGTCCATTAGGGTTTGTCAATGCCAGTGTTTTTCTCGCAGGTACCTTCGGTTTTGGTTTGTTTGGCCCATTTGTTCCATCAACCTTTACCTTTGAATTTCGTGGTCTTTGTCGAGTCTTCTCCACCAGTACCCGATTACTGCTGAACCCTTTCTCCAAACTAAAGTTAAGTGGTATATCCTGGTTCTTATAACGCATAATTTTCCTCCACATATCGATCCTGATGTCATGGTAAACTAAGAAGTCTATTCCCAATATGACTTCATCAACAATCTCCGCCACAATGAATTTGTGTTGAACTATGACCTTTCCAATTAATACTTCACATACCACTTCGCCAGTAATCGTACGCAATATTGCTCCAGGTAATGGCTTTACTCTCCTGTTGACCAAATCAGATCGGATCACGGAATGAGATGCGCCCGTATCGACAGTCAGTACACGTTCTTTGCCATCCACATTTCCTCTGACGTTAAGACTACTCGATTTTCTTCCAATTTGCGAGACAGATATCACAGGACATTCAGCAGTTGGAGCTAGCTCTCGATTTTTACATCTGGCACGCTGTCGCTCATCTCCTCCCGTTTTGCGTCTACGGCCACCCAAGTTGGTACTACCAGAACCGGTGCTGCAATGACGTGCAATGTGACTTGGGTTACCGCACTTGAAACACTTCATAACTCCTGCATTTTTCTGTTCTAACCCCTTCAGTGCTTCCAAAATTGTGTGTACCCAATCTGGCCTTTCCACTTCCACGCGATGAGCTTTGTATGCGGGCTTACTCAAAAGTGACGCTGTTTCCTGAGTCAGTGCATGGGATACCGTTTCTGCAAATGTGGGTTTTGGGTTTGCATATGTCGCTCGCTTCGTTTCTACGTCCCGTATGCCATTTATAAAACTCTGGATTTTTACCCTCTCGGTGTACTCCACGGGTGCGTCCGCATTTGCCAAATGAGCCAATCTTTTAACATCCGAAGCAAACTCCTGTAATGTCTCATTTGCTTTTTGGTAACGCTTCGCTTCCATAATGTCTCTCGACAGCGGCCATCAATGCTTCATAGTTGTTCCGCTCTCCCTCGGGAATCGTCTGTAGGATTTCGGCTGCTGGCCCCTTCAATGCTACGAATAGAGCAGCAACTTTATCTTCAGCATTCCAGTTGTTCACTGCTGACGTCTTCTCAAATTGAAGCTTGAATACCTCGAAAGGAACAGAGCCGTCAAAAGATGGAGTTTTTCCTCCGGATTGCTCGCTGGAACAGCTGGGCGATTACTTGTAACTGTTGCATAAAACCTTTCAACGCTTCTATCTCGGCATCAATTTTGAGTTGTAAAATTTTTGCATCCTGCTCTTCCAGTTTCGCAAAGAGCTGCGATGATACCTGTTCCGAAATTTTTGTCGACATTCCAGATATACGTGCCTCTTGCGCTTCCAGTTGAGATGACATATATGTCTTCTGTTCTTCCAATTGAGATGACATTTGCGACGCCATTTCTGAAATGCGTGCCTTCTGTGACTCCAGCTGAGATGCCATTGTCGATGTTTGTACAGATATTGTGCTCGTCACTGTCTGCGGTGTTTCGTTTTTTTCTTCCATTTTTGTTGTTGTTTTGTCGCTATCATAATGAAAGACATACTCCTCAGCATTGTAGATTCCTTCAAATACCGTAGCTACACTTAGTCGTTTTTGTAGCTGGGATTTATCGCCAGAAGTAGCCAATCCACGGACTTCCAACTCCTCCTTCAGCTGCTGGATCGTCAATTCACTCAACTTTGCCATGCCCAAGTTGTATTCTCAATCTTCGGAATTTATTCAACAATTCCTTTTCTGACATCTATTGTAACGAATTTGCTTGCAAATCCTCTTATTTGCACTTCTGCTAAGTTCGAATCACTAAAATGTTGAATAAATAACTCCAATATTGAATAATGGAAAAATGGCCTTTATTAAAGTACTTCACAATAACACTTATACTTTGCAACTAGCTGGCCTAATAACCAAACTGATAGCTTAAATGAAACTGAATTTCAAAATAATAATGCTATGGCTCGCTAGATAGCGTCTTAATCGAAACTGCTTGATAGCTCAAATTAAACTGAATTCCAGCGCATCTACATTTGCTGCCTTTTATACTCTCTGATTTCAACGTTCGCATCTTCTAGGCGCTTCCAGAATCTACTAGTTGCCATCAGCTCTCAAACTTCTCAGCTGTAACTACAATTGCACGATTTTATAGCTTCTCTCATTGCATACTTTCAGGAGTATCTCAGATATATGCATGTGTTTGTGCATTGATTCTCCGCTGCTCGTATACGTACATGGTACATATGTGTAGACGCAATTATTGTTTCGTTATGTAGATACATAATAATTGATCTATGGATGTGCATGATATCACTGCTTAGAGATAGCAGCACCCCTTAGTTTTGCTAATATTCGTAACAATATTTTAGTATATTGAACCCCTGTGCCAGACGACTTAACAGTTTCCAATTTTGACAGAAACTTATATTTGATAACGATAACAATAGTATAATGGATTTTGTGTTTTAGAAAACAAAAAATTTAATTTAAATTGTTTGGGTTCCTATAGATAAATCTTAATTTTGACTTCTGTGCGACACCACTCATCCTTACCCAATCTGCACCAAAATTGGTATGTGATATTTGAACTTTGTATTGCCATTTGAGGCGTAGAGATTGGAAAAAATCGTTTGATTAATTATTAAGGTCCGCCCTAATGTGCATATGTACCTGCCTACATACTCAAATTTCTGATTTTGTTATTAACGACTTTAGTGCCGATAGCTGCATTTCAAATAAAAGCCACAAACTTAAACATCTGAACAACACAAATCGTTTAGAGCTATTTGAAGTTACACATCCATCGCCATTTAACAAATGCCACCAATTCATGCAAACAATTTGTATCAACAACGCCAACAACAAAAATATTTAGTAATTATATTAAGTGAAAATCGCGATCGTGCAACAAATTTATTGAGAAAACATTATTATAAAGGGAATAATCATGCAACACGCAAACCTCGCCTTTGTAATTTTAAAGTTTTAATACAAAATTTATATATTAAGTGAGCGAGTGAAATTTTGGTTGTTAAACATTTGCAATACAAAACAATTTTTTTCTTTTCAAATAAAAAAAAATTATATTGCAACTCTTCACATTAAAAATTAATTGTTTATATTGAAACGATCAATGGCTAATGTGTCGTCGCCGTAAGCATTTAAAGAAATCAGCATAAGCTTGCAAAAATATGAGGGAGTTAACTCAAACTACCAAGAGGGACGGCAATGATAATCAACGCGCTGTTGCAGCTGATTCATGCCAAATGGTAAATAAGATCAAGTTATTTCATAGAGACATATCGACTGCGTAGTGGAATAACAACCTATCTCTGCTGCCGTTTAAAAATGGTTTATCTCAGAAAAAAACTCCCTACTTCAGCCACCGATTGAAGAACGACCTATCTCATGATTTGTTCCGAAAGTGACCTATCTATAGCATAAATTCCATACATTTTGATGTTAGCTATTTCAACCAAATTCTTAGGGCGTTTTGCAAACAAGCCCTATTTTTTACCTAGAATAGATTGGTATTAGAAAAAAATATGATAATAAATTAACAAATACTAAGAAATTGGTGAAATTTGGTGAATTATTTGATTTGATGACGTAAAATATTAAAATTCGATGGTCGAGGCCTAACCTTATCACATAGTCGGTAGTGCACTAAGAATTTTACTACCATTAATTTTTTTTTTTTTTTTCATTAAAAAACGGGAGGTCAAGCCTTCGAACGGATAAACGAAGCATTGCTAAATGTAATATTTTTTCGCTTAGCTGAATGTTATTAAATATCTTTCATAGATGTTAAGTAATTTTATAGATATTAACAATTTTTTTATCTTAAATTAGTGACTATTACAGTAAAAATAATTTAAATAATTGTCGTGCTAATATGAAACAAATGAATAAATAAATTTAATTAAATTCTGAGCCGCGAAAAGTTTCACTGTTCATATGGCTCGAATATTACAAATTAAATAATAGGTACCTAATAAGAATAGGTAAGAAATATAAGAGTTTAAGAGATCGGTTCGCTTAATGACCAATACCAAAAATTTTCTTCCATCAATAATTATAATGCACCTTTAATTCGATTTTTCTTCCTAAATTTAATGTAATACAATGTTGAAAGTTATCTTATTAAGATTGAATGCTCGCATACATGTGCACATTTGTACAAATTTGAAGTTTTTTCATTGATAAGAATATCATTTACATATTTGCAAACGAAATGCAAACACAAATATCCCAACTATGCGAGTAAATGATAGCGATGTAAATCTCTTTGATGTTTTTGTTTCAAGTCGGGCTTTTGTCCTTACTCAAAAGACACTGCGTTGATTCATACTATTTAATGAATAGAGTGACGTATATTAGAAAATCAACGTAATAGTCAATTCATAAAACAAAAATATATTTGTGTTTATAAGAGATTAAAAGCAAAATCAAATATAACTAATAACAGGAGGTCGTTATTTGTTTTTAGATTTGTTTCTTACATTTAATGCAGAATTTACGTAAGATTTTTGCGAGTACTTTTGTTATACTTTTCATGAAAATGAAGTGGTCTTTTAAGTTTGTCACAAATCTCAAAATTGTAAGTCCTTAAAGGAACATTGATAGACCCACCAATAAGTATACCGAAATTATCAGGATGAAGAGCTGCGTTGATTTAATCATGTTTGTCTGTCTGTTTGCATGAAAACTAGTCCCTCAATTTTTGATATACATATCTTGATAAAATTTGGTCAGCGGGTGTATTTATACATTTGTCAGAACAGGCCGGATCGGACCACTATAGCATATATTCCCCATACAACCGATTTTTCAGAAAAGAGGATTTTTGTCATATCTTCCTCCATTTATCAGATTGAAGCTTCAAACTTCACCATATGCCTTCATATATTGCACGTATTGTTGTCTGAAAAAAGGGATGAGATCAGTAGTATATATAACATAAATCCCCCACAACCGATTATTCAGATAAGAAGCTTTTCGTAATTACTGCCCATTTTTAACAGCTAGAGGCTTCAAATTTCACCGAATGCTTACGTATAGAGCATGCATTGTTGTATGAAAAAAATTTATAGATCCGTGGTATATATAGTATATATCCCATACATGGTTCAGATAAGAAAGTTTTCATAATTGCTGCCCCATTTTAACAGCTAGATCCTTCAAATATGCTTTCGTATATATCAAATATTGTTGTCTCAAAAATTCGAAGAGATCGGTGTTATATATAGCATATGTCCCCTACAACCGATTGTTCAGATAAGAAACGCAATTTCTACACCATTTTAACAGCTAGAAGCTTCAAATTTCACCAATTGCTTACGTATATATCATATATTGTTGTATGAATAAATCATAGAGATCGGTGGTATATATATTATATACCCCATATAAACTGTCATTTCTGCCCCCTTTTTAACGGCTAGAAGTTTCAAATTTCATCGAATACTTACGTTTACGTCATATAATGTTGAGATAAGTGATTCATGGTCATAGCTATTTTATGCAGACCACAAAAAACGTGAAACCTTGCACCCTCACACAATATACCTACCTATTTTTATACTCAGCTGAGCAGAGCTCACAGAGTATATTAATTTTGTTCCAATAACGATACCCTGTAACGGCATAAACTAATCGAGATAGATATGGACTTCTATGTATCAAAATGATCTGGGCGAAAAAAGAAATTCATTTAGTCATGTCCGTCCGTCCGCCCATCTGTCCGTAAACACGATAACTTGAGTAAATTTGAGGTATCTTAATGAAATTTGGTATATAAGTTTCTGGGCACTCATCTCAGGTCGCTATTTAAAATGAACGAAATCGGACTATAACCACGCCTACTTTTTCGATGTCGAAAATTTCAAAAAACGGAAATGTGCGATAATTCATTACCAAAGACGGATAAAGCGATGAAACTTGGTAGGTAAAAAAAAAGGAAGGTATTTTAAATAGTTTGCAAGCTGTAATTTGGAAGCTGAGTCGGTTACATCCGAACTTACACGTCCTTACTTGTTTATTTTATATTTACCTTAAAAATCGCTTAGGTATGTACATCTGTTCACTATATATTTCATATCTTATACAGCCGATTATTATTTAATATTACGAATGGGATAACATTATTGTTCAGCCCCATACATGAAAGGGGTGAAGTCTTCGGCACAGCTGAAGACAGTCCCGTCCGTACTTGTTTTTTGTTTCATTTGAGGGCAAGGGGGCGTCATGCACCGGGCGATTTCAAAGGATCAGAGCTCTTTATCGAAATATGTGACTACATAATGTTACTTCGCAGTGGAAACGAACCTGGAACTTCAGTGGGACTTCTCACTTTTATAACCTTCTATAAAGAAAATGCAGATGCCGTTCGGAGACGGCATAAAACATCCAGGTCCCGTTCCGCCAATTTGTAGGAAAAATTAAAAGGAGCACGACACAAATTCGACGCGGAGCTACGCCACCACACCACGGCGTCCGCTGGTAATAGGTATTACTTAATAACTTCAATTAAAGCTTGTTTGATAAGTTCTGCCATTAAGCGAATTATTTTAACAAAATGTTATGGTTTCAATTTTTTTACACTATGGACACACTCAGTCTATGTGAAAATTTTGTTGTATATATAAATGGGACCTTCAAAGAATTCAAAAAACATTTCTTTTTCTTATATTGGCCCTAATTGCACACGATAAAGCGAACTAAAATAACAATCGGCTGGGATTTGGTTTTTTAAGAGCATACAAAAAAAGCTCCAAATTGCTCCAAGACAAGTGTTATGTTTTATTATAGCTTATGCTCGTTGCGAAGAGATAGTAATAAATAAATTTAGCTGCAGATAGCTGCAGTTTTAACTGTGTCAAGACTTTGCATATCCTTATCAGCCCTCAACGTTTTGTCAACGAAGTTATAAACTTTACAACCAAACGAAAATATCATCCGAGGTATACGAAGAAATCTGTATATGACTTCCACAAATATGGAATGAGACCCAAAAAGTACTTCACGCGCATATGAAATTTGATACATAGAGAGTGTATTATAAGGGCCGTTTTTGCCAGTTAGTGTTAATCAAAGATAGTGAAAACGGCTTTCAGAATTTTTGCTCGGCAGTTGTCTCGGCTGATATTTTTACAAGTTTTCCGCCTATTTGAAATGTAAAAATTTATATGAGTTATGCCAAGCTCGGTGTTAAACGAACAGAAATATTTTTAAGTAAGGTTTGCGCCAAGAGTTGGCACCTAACCTTATTTTATAATTACTTCTCTCTCGAAAGCCGCTTTTCGGATTTAAATGAAATTTGATACATATTTAAATAACAAGCCACGGTATATCCTACTAATTGCCGGGACGGGTCCTGCATGTTCGGACGGAATCTGCAAGCTGGTGGATTGTCGCTGAGAGCTTTTCATGACAGAAATCAGGAAATTGAAAAGGTTTCGCAACAAATCGTTTTGAAACGGAAAACCGTTAACCGAATAATAATGATTTATTAAACTTTTGGTTAACTACCAATATAAAGAGTGATACTGCAACCCAAGCTTCAGTAGACAGATTTATTATTTTTTCTGAAGAAGAAGGTCCTAGGTTCAAGTCCCGGGCAAATCAACGTCATTCATCATCAAAAATTTTGAAAACAATTTTTTCAATCAATGTGTCTAAGCAGGGTCGCCCCTCGGCAGAGCTTTTGACAAACACTCCGGATGTGTTTCTGTTATGTTTATCTGCTTTGAACCTGCCGTTCACGGACGGCATACAACAGTAGCTCCCGTCTCCGCGAAGTAAGTCGAAACAAACATTAATTTTTTTTTAGTTTGTAGGCTTAAGTACAATATATACATAAAGAAATTTGTGTGTTTAAGACAACAACGGAATATAATCTAATCCATGAGAAGAGATAATAAACGCCATCTCAAGCTAATCAATGTACTGATATGAAAAACATTGTTTACTATATGAAAAGTTTCATCAAGTCATTTAAGTATTTATATGGAATAAATTAACCAACAGTGCGTTTTTGAGATAACCGAAGTATGCCTTGAGCGCGAAAAAATTGCCTTTTAGCGTTCTTTTCACACTTAGCAGGGATGCATAGTAACGTTAACTTTAACATTTACCAAAAAAATGAAATTTTTCTTTAAAACAGCTCTATATTTTCACGTTTATTTAATATACTAGATAATATTATTTCGTTTTCAACATAAACAAAGCCCAGTTGTTGATTGTGAACAGACAGAACGAAACAAAATTATGTAATTTGAATGTGGCGAAGCACTGTTAACACAACAACAACATCAATGTTGAAAAATATTTTGATTTCGCCAGGTCCGTCTGTCCGTCCGTCCGCAGTCAATATTTTTGATAATACCTGCATTGAAAACCAACATCATGAACCCCGAATACGCTACATTCAAAAAACCAATAATTTCTTTGCTCTGCGATAACCTATATCAACAATATTTTTTATAAGAATAATTTCCATTCCAAGAGCAAAACCCTCTATCTGACTTTTAAACTAAACTAAGCTGAAGTTAGAATAAACAAGTAAGGACGGGACTGTCTTCGGCTGTGCCGAAGACTTCATACCTTTCATGAATGCGGCTGAACAATAACCTGATCCCATTCGTAACCTCCAAATAATCGGCTGTATAAGATGAAAAATATATAGTGAACAGATGTACATACCTAAGCGATTTTTAAGATAAATATAAAATAAACATATAGGTAGGTACTTTGTGTGAGGATGCAAAGTTTCACGTTTTTTGTGGTCTCCATGTAAAAACTATGACTAAGAATCAAGTATTTCAACAATATATGACGTAAACGTAAGTATTTGATGAAAATTGAAGCTTCTAGCCGTAAAAAAGGGGCAAAAATTACAGTTTGTATGGGGTATATAATATATATACCACCGATCTCTATGATTTTTTCAGACAACAATACATGCTATATACGTAAAGATTCGTTGAAATTTAAAGCCTCTAGCTCTTAAAATGGGGCAGTAATTACGAAGTTTCTTATCTGAACAATCGGTTGTGGGGATATATATACTATATATACGACCGATCTCATCCATTTTTTCAGACAACAATATGTGCAATATACGAAAGCATATGGTGAAGTTTGAAGCTTCGATCTGATAAATTGAAGAAGATATGACAAAAATCCTATTTTTCTACAAAATCGGTTGTATGGAGGATATATGCTATAGTGGTCCGATCCGGCCGGTTCCGACAAATGTCTAATCGGACACCCAAATACACCCACTCACCAAATTTTATTAAGATATCTCAAAAATTGAGGGACTAGTTAGCATACAAACAGATAGACGGACAGACGGACATGGCTAAATCAACTCAGCTCTTCATCCTGATTATTTCGGTATACTTATTGGTTGGTCTATCTATTTTCCTTTAAGGACTTACAATTTTATGATTCGTGCCAAAGTTAATATACCATTTCATTTTCATGAATGGTATAAAAATTGATTTGAATACACAACGGGATCTTTTATCATCCCGTATACTAGTAATTTACTATATAGCCGCCAAAACGGTATTTCTGCTTTCCTGAAAAGATGTGTTTATGTTGATAGAGGGTATTGAATATAAGCCAACGGTGTGCTATATTTCTAAATTATCGAAATTTATTTGTTCCACTAGAGAAAACAGTATTCAAAAAATTTGTTGGCGTTTTCCTCGATTTGGAGTTGATCGCGTTCAATTCTAGAAATTTAGTGTTTGCGTTCATTTTAGGAAAAATTTCATGGGCGACTCCAAATAGCAAAAGAACGGACCTATAGATTTATTTTCGTATTTGTACTATATATTTACATATATGCCCGTAGTTAAAGGAAGATATCTTGAGCTACAATCACAACTTAATGCATGTCGCTTCTCGAATCATTCAAATTTGTTTATTCGGAACGTGTGTGTCGTTATTAATTTTGCTGTTAAAATAAAATATTAATTAAAATATACTATTTGTTATATAAAAATATACAAATAATTATTAAGGTGATTAGATCGATAAAATTACATTAGTTATTGAGAAATCGCGTTCTATTTTATCAAGCCGAGCTATCATTAAAAAAGGCATATATTCGTTATCTTTTAATTTTTGAAGTAAATTTCCAATAATTGAATTAATATTGTTATTATCTGATTAAATGGTGAACATTGACCTTAAAAAATCGTTACCCATTATTAATGCACAGTAGCGAGCAAATAGTGTTCAATTTTAAAAATGTTCAAGAAAATTTTTGTTTTCATTGTTAGTTTATTTAAATTTATATTTTATTAATTTATATGAAATCACTGGGTCACTACTGCAAGAAGTAAGGTTACTTCAGTACATTCGGCTTATTTTGCTATATAAATGAGTCATCATTTTCATTCCCGTAACCCTGGCTTTAATACTTTTTTTTGAATGCACGAGGTGAGAAACCAACAAAAAAAAAAAAAAAAAAAAACAAGTACAAACTACAAGACATTAGTCTCATCTATAAAACAGGTGCTCTTCTACCTTGCAAGCAAACCGCACAATGAGAGAATATTCTCACTCCCAACTTACAACCGCTGAGAACGTTATAGGATACGAGCTTTAACAAGTAAGGAAGGCTAAGTTCGGGTGTAACCGAACATTACATACTCAGCTGAGAGCTTTGGAGACAAAATAAGGGAAAATCACCATTTAGAAAAATGAACCTAGGGTAACCCTGGAATGTGTTTGTATGACATGTGTATCAAATGAAAGGTGTTAATGATTATTTAAAACGTAGTGGGCCTTAGTTCTATAGGTAGACGCCTTTTCGAGATATCGCAATAAGGGTGGACCAGGGGTGACTCTAGAATGTGTTTGTACGATATGGGTATCAAATTAAAAGTATTAATGTGGGTTTTAAAAGGGAGTAGCCCTTAGTTGTATATGTGAAGGCGTTTTCGAGATATCGACCAAAATGTGGACCAGGGTGACCCAGAACATCTTCTGTCGGGTACCGCTAATTTGTTTATATATGTCATACCACGAACAATATTCCTGTCAAGATTCCAAGGGCTTTTGTTTTCGCCCTGCAGAACTTTATTATTTTCTTCTACTTAATATGGTAGGTGTCACACCCATTTTACAAAGTTTTTTCTAAAGTTATATTTTGCGTCAATAAACCAATCCAATTACCATGTTTCATCTCTTTTTTCGTATTCGGTATAGAATTATGGCATTTTTTTCATTTTTCGTAATTTTCGATATCGGAAAAGTGGGCGTGGTCATTGTCGGATTTCGGCCATTTTTTATACCAATACAAAGTGACTTCAGATAAGTACGTGAACTAAGTTTGGTTAAGATATATCGTTTTTTGCGCAAGTTATCGTGTTAACGGCCGAGCGGAAGGACAGACGGTCGACTGTGTATAAAAACTGGGCGTGGCTTCAACCGATTTCACAGAAAACAGTTATCGTCATAGAATCTATGTCCCTACCAAATTTCACAAGGATTGGTAAATTTTAGTTCGACTTATGGAATTAAAAGTATTCTAGACGAATTAAATGAAAAAGGGCGGAGTTACGCCCATTTTGAAATTTTCTTTTTATCTTTGTATTTTGTTGCACCATATCATTACTGGAGTCGAATGTTGACATAATTTACTTTTATACTGTAAAGATATGAAATTTTTTGTTAAAATTTGACTTAAAAAAATTTTTTTTTAAAAGTGGGTGAGTTCGTCATCCGATTTCGCTAATTTTTATTTACCACACATATATTAATAGGGGTAACGTGCCTACCAAATTTCATCATGATACCTTCAACGACTGCCAAATTACAGCTTGCAAAACTTTTAAATTACCTTCTTTTAAAAGTGGGCGGTGCCACGCCCATTGTCCAAAATTTCTCTAATTTTTTATTTTGCGTCCTAAGGTCAAAGCACCTACCAAGTTTCATCGCTTTATCCATCTTTGGTAATGAATTATCGTACTTTTTTGGTTTTTCGAAATTTTCGATATCGAAAAAGTGGGCGTTGTTGTAGTCCGACTTCGTTCATTTTAAATAGCGATCTGAGATGAGCGCCCAGGAACCTACATACCAAATTTCATCAAGATACCTCAAAATTTACTAAAGTTATCGTGTTTACAGACGGACGGACGGACATCGCTAAATGAATTTCTTTTTTCACCCAGATCATTTTGATATATAGAAGTCTATAGCTATCTCGACTAGTTTATGCCGTTACGGATTACCGTTATGCGAACAAAGTTAATATACCCTGTGAGCTCTGCTCAGCTGAGTATAATAAAAAAGAACCAACTCCGAAAGACGTGAGTGCAGGTAGTTTGTCAGGCTGATTAAAATTTTTCAAGGCAACTCGTCAGATGACAGATGATGTGATTGATTTGCTAGTTTGCCGGTTTCCAGACTGGATGAAATTACTGCAGAAGCAATAATGACTATCTATAGCCATTGTCTAAAACCTACTTTAATTATGGTATATATGGGAAATAAGCAGATCCTACAGGCTGCCGGATTACTGTAGCGTTTTCCAAGCGGAAATATTAGCCGTAACCAAAGCAGTAGAAATCCTGGAAGATAATACCTTAAGCTGCAACCGTGTTAACTTTTATATTGACAGTCAAGCAGCAATTAAGGCAATAATCTCGCATAGTACAGCATCTAAATGTGTGTTAGAGTGTAAGCAGTCTCTGGAGAGAATCGGGACAGGGAGAAGCATACACCTATATTGGGTCCCAGGGCATATCGGAATAGATAGGAATGAAAAAGCGGTCGAACTAGCTAAAAAGGGCGCATCCCTTGAATCGTGCTCCGCAGACGTCCAAATTAGATTGGGCGATATTAAGCGAAGGCGAGAGGTGCACATGATCGACCAAGCGGGTAAGGCGTGGGTTCAAGCGCGGGGCTGTAAAGTGTCGAAGATTATGTGTAGGTCTTACAACCTTAGACTAACACAGTTGCTTCTATCATTAAAAAGAGAGCACTGTAGACTCATGACGGGTATTCTGACTGGACACTGCCTTCTGGCGTCACATGACTTTAAATTAGGCTTGGTCAGTGATAGCAGATGTAGGAAGTGCGGGTTGGAGGAGGAACGATCGAGCACGTTCTGTGGTCGTGCCCTGCACTTGCCAGGCTAAGACTCCAGCTTTTAGGAGTGATACAGCTGTCAGATCTAGAAGCAGCAAGTGGCTTAAATCCTAGGAAGCTTCTAGTATTTGCCAAGAGGACGGAGTTATTTTATAACATAGGTGCTAGTTTTTGATAGGGTTTTTCAGTTTGGTCGTTAAAACAAACTTCTGGTAACACTACGGACTCAATCAGTCTATGTGAGGTCCTGATGGACCGGCCAGTTCAACCTAACCTAACCTATGGTATTTTAATTACTTTGCATTTTTAACTTCCGCGCGAGTAAATGTTGAACTCGAAATCCAAATCGATTATGATGACAAGAGGCTTATTTATTCTAAAAGCTATTTGGGCATGCGACTTGAAAGAATGAAGGGATGTGTTTGAAGCGCCAAATAATAACAGCAGTATTGCTAAAGTGGTACTTAATTGATGGAATGCTGCTCATACACAAGCTGATAATGTGCTGCGCAGAACAACCATTGAAAATCGAGTTTGGTTTTTGCGCAGAAAACTCAATTTAGGTTGCTGTCATACAAGTCGTATTTACATGAGACATATTTGACAGAAAACTGCCGCGGGAGCTTTTGTTAGGTTGAGGTCTAAGCCTTCAGCTATGGTAAGTAATCTACACGATATACCAAATGGAAAAGAAGAGAAGAGTTCCGTACATCGATACGTTGGTCTGCTACGCTCTTGAAACCTTCCTGCCTACGCCGGATTTGGCAAAGGGTAGGAAAGGTTGAACTGGCTGTTCCGTGAGAACCTCACATTGATTGAATGAGTCCATAGCGTTACCAGAAGTTTGCTGATGATCAAACTGAAACCCGCTATCTGAAACCAGGACCTATGTTTTAAAATAACTCGCTCCTCTTGGCAAATACTAGATGCATTCTAAGACCTATGCGACTTCCTGCTTCTAGATGAGTCTACAGTCCCCTCTTTTCAATGATAATA